>NW_013665793.1:789772-829475 GCF_000517525.1 Limulus polyphemus | reverse complement strand
TTTTTTGGGGAGTGGTTAATGAAAGTGTTCCAAAGCGCGACATTAATTTCTTGACGACCTAATATAAAGTATTTTTACTTCCTGAGCATTTTATTACTCTATTTAATCAATTTAAAATAACAGCTTTGTACATTTAACTCTACAAATATGCAGAGTTTCGTATAATTTACTTATAAACATGCTAACAAAGTGATAAAAATACTATCTGTTTATTTGCCTCTCGCTAATTTCGTATGTGATATCCACGGACTTTTTGTATCACATGTATTAGTGATTTTCATCACAGATACAATGAATCCTGTTTGTTTGTTTGTCCTCCAACTCCCCCTATAATTTAATCAACTAGGGATGGTTTATAATGTGTCGAAAAGTTATTTCTATTTCAAAATGAATACATTTCATAGTTCCAGTGCTTGATAAATACAGATCATTCAGTGAAGGTGACCACCAGTGGTATTGATGGGGTTTCTCCAGTTCCTCTTTCATTAGGTAGGTTAAACATACAGTCTGTGAACTTTCAATCATAAGTGGCATAATTAGGACAAAAACAGAAACGCTATTCATAATAATAAATGATTAAAACATTAATACTACAAATGCAATTAGTTTTCCAACCCGACCAATTATTTCAGTGATTTCTTTTTCACACATTATTTACACACTTTCAAGATGGACACACTTATATTAAGTTTGTTTGTTTTTAAGTTAAGCACAAAGCTACACAACGGGCTATCTGTGCTCTGCCCACTACAGGTATCGAAACCTGGTTTCTAGCGTTGTAAGTCCACGGACATGTCGCTGTATCACTGGGGGGCATTTACATTAAATGAAATATTTTAAATTCACATGTTACTTATTGCTTTTTGATTAACAAAAATGAAATAGAAAATAATGTGTTGTTCAAGCCCAGTGGACATGAATAACTTTATTCTTATGTACTTTTAGTATTTATATTACCACTGGCATATTTCTAAAAAACAACAACAAAAAAAAAACAATTTTCATAAATCTCTCATCGTGCATCGTACGTGCACATCTAGCAATACTCAACAAACGTTTTTTAAATTATTATTACCAGTCAGTATTCTTGGTTTCCATCTTTAACAATATAGCACGGATAACCCATTGTGTAGCTTTGTGCTTAATTACAAACAAACAAACAAAATTTAACACTTCTAAATATATAGTGTACATTATGTAATAAAAGTGACATATTTAATCACACAGTAATTATTTGGATATTTAAAACTAGCACGTCTTGTGTAAAGATAAAGAGAAACTGAATCTCATCTTGCGAATAAGAAAAATAACTTGATTTCTTTAAAATCCGTAAAAATTACAGATTAAAACAAGCGGATAATTTCCCCAAAGAAACAAGCATATATTTGACCACCGACTTATATCCACCCCCAAATTATATGGTACTGGGATTCCCAATATTGCCAATAATTCTCTGAAGAAGGTCATGCTTTTTACGAGACATACAGCCATGGGTTCAACAGAGAAAGAAGTGGGCGTAGCCTTACTAGTCGCCAGAATTTACAATACGTCGACATAAGCCTGTCAGTGATTGGATAGTCACGTCTTCTGCGCCGTAAGGGAGCTCGTCGTCGACTTTATGGTTGTCTGATTTCTAGAAGGACGACAAAAAACAAGGCGAATGAACAAGTCAAACAGGTAAAGCTAGCTGTTTCGGGAATATTTATGGCTGTCACTGGTCATGAAAACCATCTAATCACAGCAAGTTGGACCGAATTGAAAACGGCCTGCTTAGGGACAAGCGGCCCAACCCAAGAATGGTATACAGCTATTCCGGTAATGGATGCCATCGGGAAATTTTAAAGATCTCGCATTCCAACCACAAGTTAATATACAGCTAAGATGTCTATCTTGATTTCACCTAAAAACAACAAAGAAGACAGCGAAACTTGGTTTGTAATTATCATGCTTTAATGTTACAATAAGCAGAAAGCAAAACAGTCAAGCCTTATCTCAACCGTGTATATTTTCATTATATATCAACGAACCGAACGACGTGAAAGGTTATCATGCTCTGCTGAGCAGGAATGCCTTTACAATAGTTCGTAAAACGTCGTTTATCAATTATTAGAATAACTTCTTTACGACTGTACAAAGCGCTTGGAGATTCTATAAGATAAGTGACTATATAAAGATGTGTAGGTATAGATATGCTATATATATATATAAATGATTTTACTCACTATCCACGCGGAGAAAAGCTAAACCGACACGAGTGTTCATTTTTTTTTGTACCTGAATAATTATACGGATTGTTTTTTGTTTTATGCCACTCCCACAGTAGCTGCAATGTTCTGAGTTTGGTTATTCTTGTAAAATATCTTTTATCTCGAACGTTTCTTAGAGATTACAGGATATATTATTTCTGAATTTTGTTAGTTTCACTATAGTATGTGAAATATTCTTACCTTCGGGAAGTAATAACAATACGAAAACCTTCAAAATCTTCAAAGTCCCACTGCGTTGTAACATATGTTACAGTATAGCAGTTAGAAATATACTTATAATTGTAACAGATGTTGCATTGTAAGTGAGTTTCTCTCGGGATTAAACATTACATCGATGTTCAATGGTCTGCGAGAATAAACTTAAAATATTCAATTCGTCTCTAAAATGTTTTACATAAGAAACATTTCCTCGAAAACGAGGATAGCTGTTATTTTCATGTCTACGAAAAATATTGATTGTCTTGATTTAACAATTTAAATTATAAGATTTTCTAGATATTGTTTAAAATCTCATTAAAGAATCTAATTTTAATTTCAGACCCTTCGATACAACTCCTTTCAGTGATGTCATTCTCTACGTATACTAATTGTTTATTTTAGCCATGTCTTAGAGGCTGTATAATACTAATGTGAAGGTAAAACATACCTGGGTTGTAGTTAATACTGTTTTCGAGCTGAAGAAAACAAATTCAATAAATACCATTAATTTTCACCCACTATATATATATATATATATATACCAATAAAACAAGATCTCAGTTTTGACGAAACATTTGGTATTTATTTGTTTGTTGTTTTAATTTACCATTCAGTTAATTGTCTAACACATTTTAAAGTGAACCTTGGATTCTGGTTAGGCTTAACGCTATATCACTGTTACTGGTGTAATGAACATACTTTCTCTGATACGACAGAAAACAACAACAACAAATATGTATATCATATGTATATTAAACCATAGATTTCCAAAGTTCTGTGTTTAACATTCACATTACTTTCACAATACCTTTCGCTTTTCATCTTATTCTTATCTTTAATATTTAAAAACTGTTTTTTCTATCTAGTGTTTTTGTTATTGAAGATAAGACCTCCCATAATATAAAAGTGAAGGCAAACGTTGATCTGGCGTATTCTATAGTCTGCCATGAATACCACAGGCTTCCTATCTTGTAAGCGGTCATTATATACTTTCTAAACGGTATTTAACGACTGGTTGACAAAAACAAAGGCATTGTTATACTTTATAATGTTCTGACAGTCTACAGAGAGTTTTAAAACACTATGAGGCCTTGAAGCAATAGCTTCTATATGACATCTATTAAGTGAATAAAAAAAAAACATTTTCTTTGCCGAATAAGTGAAAGTCCCACATCAAGTAAGTCTCACAACATACTGAAATACCAAACCAAAGTCTTAATGGGTAATTCTGTACCCACAGAAACATAGAGATGTTGGAAAAATAACGGAAACAGCTTTTAATTTCGTTTTATTTATTAATATGTAGTTTACCCACTGCCAGTAGACAATACAGCAGTAACATGATGTGGCATTAGTACAACAATGTGTTGTGCATCAAGAAATTATATTTTTTACTGATTGTTGATCAACGTTTCTACTGATTGTTGAAGTGATGATAGTGTTGGAAATCTGCTTCGAGTCTTGGCTCGATAACATAAATCTCGTGATAGTGGTGGCCAGCCGAAACTCACCATTGTGTTATTTGAAACAATCTTTAACAATTTCATCAGTATGAATTGGTCCACTGAAACACTCTTTAGAATAACTCGCTCATCATAGGTTTGCAACAAGGTTTAAGAAATCAGTTTACTTTTCAGGTGGGATACTAAACTCTAAACTGCTAAAAAAAACCAATACCAATACCATCGCTGAACCTTGACCTTACTTGTTAACTGATGGCAAAAAACATTCAGAGCTGTAAGCTTTTTTTTGGTCTCAGTCACTCATAAAAACAATTGATTGGAAAAGTATAAAAGATGATTCATCTAACCACACCACATTTTCCCATTGATCTATGGACCAGTTTTTACATTCTAGACGCCCGGCATGGCCAGGTGGTTAGGGCGCTCGACTCGCAATCTGAGGGTCATAGGTTCGAATCCTCGTCAAACCAAACATGCTCGCCCTTTCAGCCGTGGGGGCGTTATAAAGTGATGGTCAATCCCACTATTCGTTGGTAAAAGAGTAGCTCAGGAGTTGACGGTGGGTGGTGATGACTAGCTGCCTTCCCTCTAGTCTTACACTGCTAAATTAGGGACGGCTAGCGCAGATAGCCCTCATGTAACTTTGCGCGAAATTCAAACCAGAACCCAAACACTCTAGATATCCTTTTACTCTAGCTTATGAGAGGTTTATGAGTGGTAGACTTACCATGGTAATCCATTTTATTTAGTTCCCTTCGAGTTGTTTTGACAGATGTTGGGTGTTGTGGGCTACATTCTAAAGTTCGGTTATGCACATACTTTTGACGTTGTAGTCTCTTGTTTTTGTCTCACTATTAGTGTTAATTCTCGTCTGTTACCATCTGTTATCGTATCTTTTCGACCACTGGTATGTGTTGCCTGATGTGATGGTTTTATTTTTCGATATCCACGATGACTAGATACACTAGAGAGAAAGCAGCCGGTCAGCATCACCCACCGCCAACTTGTGTGCTACTCTCTATCAAGAAACAGTGGGATTGACAGTAACATTATAACTACCCCACTGGTGAAAGGACGAGCATGTTCAGTGATGAGATTCGAACCTGCGACCCACAGCATGCGAGTCGAGTGCCATAACAACCAGCGCATGCCAGACCGATATCACTTTTGACACTGTTTCTCGAGAATTATTCATTATTTTAGGTATCCGTGTGTCTGAGACTCCAGATAGACGCTCAACAACAATCAAAGACTCTTTGGAAATCTGACAGACATTTTTAACTTGACAGTTTCAGAACTTTTCTCTGGTAAAAACAATAATATACTGTTCATACGCAGACAACTTCGATAATGTAAACTAATTTAATACACAGTTACATTACCAAATGGTTACATTTCTTACCTCTTAGGGACACCATAATTTGGAGATAAAAATAACGAGGCGTTTCCATGACTTTGTCCAATCATTGTACTTAAAAATGTCTAACAAAAATATTGTTAATACGTTTGATGCATAGAATAACTAATATTTCCATAATAAAACGTATTTGTCAAAATATACATTTTGTTACAATAGACTATTGCCCAGAAAACTGCCATCATTGAAGGTCTAGTCTTGAAAAAATAACATATCTATTTCTTTTCATACATTCGATAATATAGTGATTAAAAATGATATTTTACCATCAGTGTTCAAGAAACTGGTGATATAACTAACTTCTCGAATATTAACATTCCTGTCGTATCCCAGGTGGCCTGATGAGACCTGGTATTCCGCGAAAGGCCTCGTCGGCATTGGATGTATCAGATATAGTGTAATTAATATGTTATTAAATTATTCCTTATTTTCTTTCATAAGTTCTTATAAATAATAGCAGAAATAAAAGTATTTTGTTTTAATCATTTTAATGCAAAGAATGTCCACTAGTTATAGAGAAGATTTTGAGCCGCCATATGGCCAGGTGTGGTTAAGTTGATAAGGAAATACTTTGAGTTCTCATTCCCCAGGTAAGATGGTTTTAAAATGACCATCGTTTTGATCTCTATATTTTCAGAACCTCATCATAGCTCATGGAAGATTCATTACCATCTATATTCCACCAAAATATGTCTCAATCAAATTTATATAGGCCATTAAACCCACTATGACAAACTAACCTAAACGTCTACATTATAAAACAGTAATTATCTTTAATATATTTTTATATGTTATATACTGCCGTTCTGACACGGAGGTGTCTAACATAGCCACTAAACACTGTCTTGTGCTTCTAGGTTCACTCAAGGTGGGTTCTATTTCTTTACTACGGTAAATATGAGTATAACTAGAAGCATATAACTTAGAAAATTGTCTTGGACGCACATGAATTGTAAAGAACTCAAATAGGTTGTAATGCCTAAGTTTTCTTCCGTTCCGAAACATAAACGCATTACCATCGTGTGCCACAGTAAAAGGATCTGCCTACTGCGTCCTTCCTCATGGAGAATCGCGTAATGTAAATATTAAGAGTCATAAACCAAAAATAATTACTCCTTTTTTATTCTTAACAAGCGTAAAACGCTCGTGGGTTATTTTTCATTGCTCGTTTCTGGCTCAATTTCGAAGGTTTGTTAGTGATATTATTTCTCTGTCAGCTGAAATAGAGAAAAGTAAAACGCCCCTAACAAAGTTGGTGTTTCAGTGCTCAAGCTGGGGACGTGAAAAGTGTCTACATTATACCATTATGTAGGTTTATGGGAGTTTGTAGTTCGACAGTAAGCCATCGGCGTGTATGAAATGACGAACATTTTCATAGAACAAAGACTTTACGACCTCGTCCCACCCGTCTTTGTAAAAATAACTAATCATATGATTGGTCAAAAAGCTAGAAAGTGGAGTATAGTTAAAAGAAATTCATCATAAGGGTGAAAATGTGATGTTGAATAACTTGTAGTGTTCCAAGGTTTATAAGTATCCAGACACGAGAATAGAGGTTGCATATGAACACGTTCAAAATGACTCTCTAGTGTCGTATCTAAATAAGTAACGGGTCTCCGCCTGTTTGGTGTGCAGTAGGAAATTAATTAACTCATCTACTCAGTGCTTTATGACTAGTGCAAAGAAATTCCTGTAATACGTTACAATGTAATTTATGTGTTCCCAGGAAGGTACCGGACAAAATATTTTACATTCTTTACGCCATGTTTAGACGATAGAGATGTGCAACGTATTTTAACTGAAGTGCTTGATAAGGGGATATGGTGACTACTACATATTTTATAGTGTGTAAGCGGTTCTTGTGGTTGTGCAATGGTCTCAAGGTTCTTCGTGAGAAAGTGTAATATAATAAAATGTTGCTCGTTTGGAGTGTTAAATTAAACCTAAAATACACAGATATCTATAGGTTTTAGGCATTAAAAATAACACATCGTTGATAAAGTAGAGTGTGAAACGTCTTCTTACTTGTGTAACATCTACTTCACAACGAAGAAAATCCCATAAGGTAACATACGGAAAAGTTGTGAAAGTCTTCCGAAAACGACATGATCAGTGTTTAAACAGGTAAACGATACTTAAAATTATCGTCGATAAAGTAGAGTGTGAAACGTCTTCTTACTTGTGTAACATCTACTTCACAACGAAGAAAATCCCATAAGGTAACATACGGAAAAGTTGTGAAAGTCTTCCGAAAACGACATGGTCAGTGTTTAAACAGGTAAACGATACTTAAAATTAGAACATAAACGCCTATATGTTGTGGATAATTTTATAAATGAAAGTGTGTTTTAGGTAGAATCCAATAATAACAATGTACATTGTGTTCTTCATTTCATACCTCTATTTATGGAATAACTGTACTTTATAATATCTGAAGCTCTGTTGTGGCTAGAACCCAATAAAAACTATACAACGTGTTCTTCATTTCTTATCTGAATGTACGGAATAACAGTACTTTATAATATTTGAAGCTCTGTTGTAGCTGGAACCCAATAACAACAATATACAACGTGTTTGTTATTTCATATCTGTATTTATGGAATAACAATACTTTATAATAACTGAAGCTTTGTTGTAACTAGAACCCAATAACAACATTATACAACGTCTTTCTTATTTCATATCTGTATTTATGAAATAACAATACTTTATAATATTTGAAGCTTTGTTGCAACTAGAACCCAATAACAACAATATATAACGTGTTCTTCATTTGTTATCTATATGTACGGAATAACAATATTTTATAATATCTGAAGCTCTGTTGTAGCTAGAATCTAATAACAACAATATACAACGTGTTTGTTATTTCATATCTATATTGATGTAATATCAATACTTTATAATATCTGAAGCTCTGTTGTAGCTAGAACCCAATAACAACAATATACAACGTGTTTGTTATTTCATATATATATTTATGTAATAACAATACTTTATAATATCTGAAGCTGCGTTGTAGCTGGATCCCAATAACAAAAATGTAAAATGTTTTCTTCATTTCATATCTGGAATTGTAGAACAATAATAGTTTCACAACAGCAGCCTGCTGTGTGGAATTCCATTTTCTAAATTACAGATATGCGTTACACTTAGTTTTCTATTACAGATATCAACCGCAAAGTTAGTGCTATGTTTTAAACTGAAATTTGTCTACAGAAAGAGAGACTTAATATTTCTTATAGAAACAGCCCATTTTTGAAATGTTATGATAAAAAATTCCTATAATGGGAGAACCGTTTAACAATTAGATATTATTTTATTTGTCGTATGTTTTAATCGTTTTTATGCTTATAGTGTACCGTTCGTGTATAAAATATAAAAATTCGAAAAACTTGATCATGTATAGATATTGTGGCAATAATTACTAGTCTAAAATCTCTTTTCACTAACCTGACCATTATAGTATAAGTTCTTGAAAAAGTCTGATATAAGATATGTGTCCATGTATTTAAATGACAGAATGGTCATCAAATTGGAATTGGACGGCAGTGCATAATGTTATCTACAGTCCCATTGTTTCTGTACAGCAACAACACACAGGCAACCATGACACCCTTTGCTGCACTAACATCATGTACACCTATGTCTAAACAATAGGGAAGAATGATAAATATCGTTGTCAGCTTTATTTTCAAAACCTTACCTGTAGGAACATAACGTTAAACAACGTAAAACAGTTCTTTCCCTCGTTATGATTAACTTAAGTTATAGGTTTCAAAACTTTATATATGATCAGTTATATCTGTCAGATACATGTACTATACCTCCTCAATATGTTCATAATTGTACCAATAATAATTAAAATATGCACTTTAACCCATACTTTTTAACTAACTGTGCTGTCCAAATAGTCTGATTTAATAAATCAGTAAGTTTGGTGCTCATAAGGCTACCCTTTTCTCTCATTTGAAATATCTATAATTGAACTACGTTTCCAGCACAGATTGGGTTCGAATCCCAACGTCGAGCATGTTCGTTCTTTCAGCTTTGGGGGCGTTATAATACGACGGTCAATCCAGCTTTTCGTTGGTAAAAGATTAGTCCAAGAGTTGATAGTGGGTGTTATTAACTAGCTGCCTTCCACCTAGTTTTTCACTTATAAATTAGGGACGGTTAGCGTAGACAGCCCTCAAGTAGCTTTGCGCGAAATTCAACAAAACATACAAACAGTACAGCTTGTAAGTATTTCCAGAGTTACACTGCAAGTCTAAGATGAACAGTAAAGGTGTTACATATCAGTTGTTTTTATCTTGTTTTTCAAGTCAGTTGGTGGTTCTAAGAATTATCATGACACCTTTCTTCTCAATTGTCCTTATTACAAGCTCATATACTAATCATATGTCATAAACTCTTTAATGAAGACAATAATATATATATATATGGTGAATTCATGGTTAAATGTAAGGAATCTAACGCACAAATATTTTGTAAAATTGTTAGTTGAGCAAAAAGTTTTCGTCACCACTTTGATTACTATATCGACTTCTTTACTTATACAACTATATATATATATATATATGAAGCGTAATAACACAAGAAAAAAATCTAGAAAAATCTTGCCCCTATGTCAAACATAATGTGATTTGATAAAATACGGATGACATGCAAGGTTATATTTTTTATGAATAATTAAAATAAATAAATCGTATCACATGTTAAGTTTCTGGTATTGTTAGTAAATAAGGATTTTATCGAAGCAGACACATTTCCTATAAGCTTTATATGTAAATTTCTCCAATATATATATATATATACATGTATATATATATATAATTAATGTAAAACAGTCACAGCTTCAAGGAGAAACAGTTACAGTTTCAAGGGGAGACAGTAACAGTTTCCAGGAGAAACAGTTACAGTTTCAAGGGGAGACAGGTACAGTTTCAAGGGGAGACAGTTACAGTTTCAAGGGGAGACAGGTACAGTTTCAAGGGGAGACAGTTACAGTTTCAAGGGGAGACAGGTACAGTTTCAAGGGGTAACAACTACAGTTTCAATGGGAGACAGTTACAGTTTCCAGGAGAAACTTAAAGAATTGATACGTTAACGGATTTCCAAAGAATGGCAATTACTAAAATATATATATTTGTATAGAGAACATTAAAAGTAAGTGTATGTGAATGTATATATGTTTATATATGTGACTGCATGCAATATTTCATAACTTAAAGCGAATCCTTTCGTAAGGCTAGTATACTGCTGTACAAATATAGGAAGAGAAAAGTGACTCGGAACTTATGGAGTTGTCAAGTGAAACAAGCGCTTGTAGTTGACAACATCATACATACACTTACACCCTGGAGTAACGCTAGAGTTACTAAACATTTTATGTCATTCGAACACAAGTTATATATACACATATACACACACACATATATATATAACATAAATCTGTCACAGAACAGATATCTTAACTCGAATAAATCGCCACACATGCACGTTTTTCATATATTTTTTTTTCTTTTTTTTTTAGAAAACAGTTTAGAGAAGCTATAAACACGATCGTAAACGAAACAGAGAATTTTAAAATATTTGTTAACATAGTTTAATAAACTGTGTAGATCAACAGGTGGAGCTCCTAATACATGTTATACGTATTAAAGCATTGTTACAGGTACGAGAAAACCATACTACGAACTTTCATGTAAGAACGAAGAAGGACGAGTATCTTAAACTGAAAACCGTATGACTTGTACGGTTACCACCTGCTGTGTAACAAAAATGTCTTTATAATTTCATGGTGACGCTTAAACGGCCTTCATTTCTGATCCGTACATAACTTTTGAATCATCTCAAAATGAATGTATAGCGAAATAATAAAAACACGGGTCATCATTGTTTATTGATATATATATATATATATACAAACATAGGCCGTCATTGTTTGTTAATATGTATACAAACACGGGTCATCATTGTTTATTGATATATATATATATACAAATACGGGTCATCATTGTTTATTAATGTGTATACAAATACGAGTCTTATTGCCGGAGACAACTGTTGTTGGGTTCCCCGTAAAGTCGGCTACTCCGAATGTACGACCGTAGAGCTGTTTTAATGAGAAAACATCTAACCTGTATTTTGTGTACGTAAATTAGGTATGGATTTCTTAAAGGAAACATAAAAGATGAACCCATATAAACTGGAAGGGGAAATGAGAAAATTATAAGGAAAATATCTCATTCTTAACACAAACATTAGTCTCGCAAGTTAGATGTCGATTACTGTATGTGAGTGTTTCACGAGCAAATCAAACATGGCGGCTAGACAATGCATCACTAACTTCACATTATACATCATGAAGTTTTACAGTATTTAACATTAGGATTTTCAGTTCTTTGAACTTAACTAAATATTTTAATAAGTTTCGTACGCTTCGTGTGTTGGATGAAAAATGTTTAGAATACTATTGTTCAATACTTAATACAAGATTTGTTGGATGAAAAATATTTGGAATACTATAGATCAATACTTAATACCAAGTGTGTTGGATGAAAAATGTTTGGAATATTATTGCTCAATACTTAATACCAGTTGTGTTGGATGAAAAATGTTTGGAATATTATTGCTCAATACCTAATACCAGGTGTGTTGGATGAAAAATGTTTGGAATATTATTGGTCAATAACTAATACAAGGTGGAAGAGTGACCGTGTTAGAACAGTACTCAGACGACTACGTTATAAATGGTTGATCATTATTATATCAAAATATTGTAAACTTGCCATTCACGTGAGATTCGATTTGCACCGAGAATTACAGGTGTGCATTATGTTAAATTTGTTTAGTGTTAACATTTGATTAAATACGTGGTTTTGATATAGCATCGTGTGCTAAAAATATTTTTGTTGTTGTTACAAGACAGGTAAAAACATAAAATAAAAACATTTTCTGTAGCTTTCATGATAAAATAATAAAATCTTTATTCTACTTTGTTGTTCTAACTGTGATTTTTATACTGTACAGTAAGTGAGGCTATTCGATATAATTTCCCTTATTTTGAATAACGTTAAATAGGCTTAGCTATATTTTCGCATTTGTCTTTGAATTTGTTCTTTCATTTATGATGTTCTTTAAGCAGTTTATATTTTTACCCGAACGTTCTCACTCAGAAACTATATATCGACGTAACTGTAACATCATTGACACATCCTTCTATTTTCCACGTAACTGTAACATCATTGACGTATCCTTCTATTTTCCACGTAACTGTAACATCATTGACGTATCCTTCTATTTTCCACGTAACTGTAACATCATTGACGTATCCTTCTATTTTCCACGGAATTGTAACATCATTGACACATCCTTCTATTTGAGTAGATTAGATACAAGCACTTTTTTTCTAATATCTAGAACTTTAGCAGCTTCTAAGTTTATCTTTATAAAAACCAGATAGATAATAGTTGTACTTTTAGTCCTGCTGTCCTGCATAAAAAAATCAATCAAAAAATATGTACGCGTTTTGATAACAGTTGTGTCTGTTCTTACTTATGCATAATGAAAAAACACACGCGACAATGCAATTCAACTACACATACACACACATATGTATATATATATATATATGTAAGCCATTTGAAATAAAGTTCACCACGTGTTCTTGTAGATAACAAATTTCTATTCAACTCGTACATTCAGAATGTTTGGAAATGTAATTTTTATTCCGGGAGTGGGGACATGATATTTATATCAATAAAACTCAGCCAAATGATATTAAGATGTATCAACAATTATAGAAACCAGAGGACACATAAATTTTAGTGTACGTGTAGGATCATTTGTGATACTCAAATTCCTGGATACATGATATCTGTAGAAAGTACATGATATCTGTAGAAAGTACATGATATCTGTAGAAAGTACATGATATCTGAAGAAAGTACATGATATCTGTAGAAAGTACATGATATCTGTAGAAAGTACATGGTATCTGTAGAAAGTACATGATATCTGTAGAAAGTACATGGTATCTGTAGAAAGTACATGATATCTGTAGAAAGTACATGATATCTGTAGAAAGTACATGGTATCTGTAGAAAGTACATGATATCTGTAGAAAGTACATGGTATCTGTAGAAAGTACATGATATCTGTAGAAAGTACATGGTATCTGGAGAAAGTACATGATATCTGTAGAAAGCTTTACGATAAAGTTTTCGGTGGGCGAAAAACATGTAGGACTGAAAAAATAATATATATATGGGACAATAACCTCACTAAAAGTAGGTAGCATCAGAAAATGTAATATAAATAACAATTAAATATAAATACAAGCACCTTTGAAAAGTTTGTTTGTTTTTGGAATTTCGCGCAAAGCCACTCGAGAACTGTCAACGATAGCTTTCACTAATTTAAAAGTGAACGAAAGCAGCTAGTCAACACCACCATCCACTGTCAACCCTTGGGTTACTCTTTTACCAGCGCACGTTATAACGCTTCTCCGGCTGAAAGGTAGAGCATGTTCGGTGACAGGATTCGAACTCGCGACCCTAAGTTTGCGAGCCGTATGCCCTCAACCAACAGACCATGCCAGGCCACCGTCGGAAAGTGGACCACATTCTCTTAGAGGAGTATGTACATTTACGCTCGGATTTTTAGGGTTTTCATATAGATGGGTTAGATACTAATCGTGATTTATTTTTCTTCTCTACTAAAACTGTAATTTTGAAGAAGTAAGCAAAATAATGTTACTTATTTAAAAAGTGAGATAATTGACTGATATTGTTGAGGAGGAAAGAACCATGTGCGCTAGCCATCCCTAATTTTGGTTTGGTTTGTTTTGAATTTCGTGCAAAGCTACACGAGGGCTATCTGCGCTAGCCGCCCCTAATTTAGTAGTGAAAGACTAGAGGGAAGGCAGCTACTCTTCACTACCCACCGCCAACTCTTGGGCTACGCTTTTTACAAACGAATAGTGGGATTGACCGTCATTTATGACGTCTCATGGCTAAAAGGGCAAGCATGTTTGGTGGGACGGGGAGTTGAACCGGCGACCTTCAGATTGCGAATCAAGCACCTTAACCACCTGGCCATGCCAGGCCATCCTTAATTTTGAAATGATAGACGAGAGGAAAACATCTAGTCAACAGTGCCTATCGCCAACTTTTGGGCTAATCTTATCTGTTAGGGAGATAAAATAAAACAGTGTTTAGTGAATAGAGTGTTCGGGAGAGTGAGAACGAGGATAATTTTTATGAAATGTAATTAACAGTAAAAAAATAATAATTTTGAAACACTATTTACAGTTGGAACCTCCTCGTGTAATAAAATTAAACGAATTAATTCTCACCCAAACGAAAAATTAAAACTATAAATTAGAGTTTAACTTAAGCAGAGATAAAAAGAATAGAGTAAGAGAGATAAGCAGTAAACAATGGGTCTAGAATCGCGGATGTAACATTTTCTGTCTATAGTAGTTGGAATGAATGAGAGAGGTAAGCAGTAAACAATGGGTCTAGAATCGCGGATGTAACATTTTCTGTCTATAGTAGTTGGAATGAATGAGAGAGTAAGCAGTAAACAATGGGTCTAGAATCGCGGATGTAACATTTTCTGTCTATAGTAGTTGGAATGAATGAGAGAGATAAGCAGTAAACAATGGGTCTTCGCGGATGTAACATTTTCTGTCTATAGTAGTTGGAATGAATGACTTCTTTGAGAGTATCATTTTAACAACTTTTGCTCAATCGAACTCGAATTTATATATATATTAAACAAGTAATAAGAGAAACTTAATTGTGTGTTATTAATTAATTTTGAGAATCTATCTTTCTATCTAAAAGTTACAAAATGATTTCAACGACTCCTATAAACTTCGCCTGTACCAACTGTAAGGATTGTATTCGTCAAGTGAAATAGAGGAATAAGGATATTATGGAAACGTTCTTCTCTGTTTCCTTAGCTACATCTTTTCACAATATAAAACAGAGTGGAATACTCTCTTCTGAAACCTTAAAGTCATTCCACAGACTACAGTTTTATCAATTAGCAGAGAGGAATACTCTCCTCTGATACCTTAAAGTCATTCCACAGACTACAGTTTTATCAAACAACAGAGAGGAATACTCTCCTCTGATACCTTAAAGTCATTCCACAGACTACAGTTTTATCAAATAACAGAGAGGAATACTCTCCTCTGATACCTTAAAGTTATTCCACAGCCTACAGTTTTACCAAACAACAGAAAGGAATACTCATCTGAAAACCTTAAATATTTTGCACAGACTACGGTTTCACCAAACAACAGAGAGAAATGCTCTCTCCTGAAACCCTAAAGTTATTTCACAGACTACGGTTTCACCAAACAACAGAGAGGAATACTCTCTTCTGATACCTTAAAGTTATTCCACAGACTACGGTTTCAGTAGACAGACTAGGGGAACAGGATAACGTTTCACAAGATACAAAGAGGAGTCCAGTTCTGATTTCTTCAATACAATGTTTTTGATATGGTTTCATTAGATACCAGATTTATTCAGCTCATTTTTGTGGTATATTCGGTTTCACAATAAATCATATAAAGTACATTCCCTTTGACGTTTTGAGTTCATTTTCCTTTGTCTACAATTTCATTAAAAAAGCACTTCCCCGAGTATTTCTTGAAACACAGATAATATGATTTTTGTTCACTCTTGTGGATATACGGTTTTACAATTTACTAGATAAGAGTACACTCACTCCTATTTCTTTAGTTAATTCTAGTCGTTATACGGTTTTACAAGTTATTAGATAAGGGTACATTCACTGTTACATTTTTCAGTTCATTTCTATGAACATACAGTTTTAAACGTTGCTAGATGAAGGTACATTCACTTATTTATTCAGTTCATTACAGCAGCAACGGTTTCACAAAGCAACAAATGAAGGTGCTTTTCCCTCGATTTATTTTTTGCTTAATTTTCCTTAGTATGTCTTTCGAATAAACAAAACAGCATTTAGTTTATAGAATTTTCTCCACTAACAGAAAAGGGTATTTTGTTTATAAGACATTACAACTGTACTTAACAATAGTCAAAGGTCTGACAGTACTTGTACTTAATTATACCATAAGTTTGTTTGCGTATGGGACTGTTTTTAGATTGTATGTATCCTGCCAGTTAGCAACGATCACATAGCGAGTGCAATATAACTGATCTGATGCTAAAAATTAGCACGTGCTTAGCTGCATTACTGAAAAATATTATCTATCACAGTTTTAAAAGACGTATAGTTTACGACGAACCTATTTTTCCCTTGATGTTAATTATTAATACCTTGCGATGAGATTATAGAACTTAAATATATATATATATATATATGTGTGTGTGTGTGTATGTGTTAACGTTTTAAAATGTATGTCAAAATGTCTTACACTTGATAGTTTGGTTGCCATTCGACAATGGCTCACTCTGTCTTCTATTAAAGTGTTTGGATTCCAAAAAAAGGGGGAACAGAAAAAGCTAAACCCTGAAACAAGACTTAGGTTTGGATACGTATTATAATTAATTGTCAATAAAAATTGCTGTTTGGAAAAACGAGACTGTATGATTTGAATTGTGTTCGTGATAACCTAACCTGTGTAAACCTATAAATACTGGAATACTTCTTGTTCGGGTTAAAAAATAAAGGTATAAAATACCCTAAACATGAACTAAAAATACTTCAGAGGATACGTTAGTATAACAGATACTTTAGACTAGAGATAGTATTATTATAGAATATATTTTAGACTAGAAATGTTTGTTTTGTAATTAAGTACAAAGCTACACAATGGGCTATCTGTGCTCTGCCCACCACGGGTATCGAAACCCGGATTCTAGCGTTGTAAGTCCGCAGACATACCGCTGTGGCACTGGGAGGCTAGACTAGAAATAGTATTAGTATAAAAATATTTAGACTATGGACAGTATTAGTACAAATGATATTTTAGACTAGAGACATTGTTAGTATAAAGGATATTTTAGACTAGAGATATTATTATTATAGAATATATTTTAGACTAGAGATAGTATTAGTGTAAAGGATATTTTAGACTAGAGACATTGTTAGTATAAAGGATATTTTAGACTAGAGATAGTATTATTATAGAATATATTTTAGACTAGAGATAGTATTAGTGTAAAGGATATTTTAGACTAGAGACAGTGTTAGTATAAAGGATATTTTAGACTAGATATAGTATTAGTATAGAATATATTTTAGACTAGAGATAGTATTAGTGTAAAGGATATTTTAGACTAGAGACAGTGTTAGTATAAAGGATATTTTAGACTAGAGTTAATATGATTTATACACGTTTAAAAAGGATAAAACCATTATTCAGTGGCCTATCACGTTTACTGATAGAAATCTAGATAAAAACCAAAGATGATGTTCTGTACTGAAATGCATAAAGATATTTAAGAAGTTCCTTCTTTATTATTTCAGTTTAGATTCTCCAATTAAGAAATTTTATATTTATTATTTAAGCCTTCTATTCTCCAATTAAGAACTTTTGTCTTTAACTGTTTCAGTTTCAACTCGTTAAAAAGCTTGGTCGATGTCTATAGAATGTTCTCTTCACAATGAAATTTATACATTAACTAACGAGCTATCTATGTATATATACAATTGTTGTAGAATTACTATTGCCTGAACTTTTTTTTTTGCTTTATGCTATGGCATATGTTAAAAGTTTCTGCTGTTGCAGTTCTCTAAAAGGACAAAGAAAATAAGTCTATACTTCGCAGTTTGATAACGACTTTGTTCTACTTTCATGGTAGAAACAGCCACTTCACCATTACTCTTTCTCCTTACTTTTCGTCTTCAGACCAAATAGATATGTTTCAACTCTTTCAGTAGCACTTAAATCTTTATTTGTACAAAGATTATATACATAAGCTAGTTGCGTGTTACTTAATATCATGTCCGCGACACCTAGCGTGGATATGGGTAGGCTTTTATTGAAGAACTTAATACTGTAATCTGATAAAATGTGTTTCACTTCAGTGCGTTGGAAACGAACTTGAGAAGAACTCATAAAAGACATGAATAATTATACTTTCAGAAAATATAAAAGAGTAAACATAGAAACGTACGATGGTTTTTGTCGAACACCAAGTCTCTGGGAGAGATAAGGTTTGTTGTTGACAAACAATGTTTTATCTTGAAGGAAATGAGTACCTTAACGTTAAAACAAAACAAACTACGCTCAGATTCGAATAAAATAACTTCTGTAAAAAGTTCTGGAATTTGTATTTCTTTTTGTGCACTAAAAAACAAAGTATAGAAAACACAATTTGGAACATAAAAAATCAGACCAATTAAAATATTATATAGTTGGATGTATAAAGATCCAATTCCACTATGGACACTTCCATGATGTTACTTTACGGGTCCGTGCTATATTGAAAAGTGTATATCGTTGGAATATATGTTTCTTTTCTTATGTTTTGGTAATTTGATTGTAATATGTTTTATTATGCGTATGTGTGTGCCGTTACGCTTTGTATCCTTCGTTCCGAAAGTAAGGCGTGCTATAAGTATATCAGTGATTCCAAAAACTTGGATTGAGGTTCGAATATCAAAGAATTAACAGCGCTAAAAACGACCAATCATGAGTGAGTAAATATTTGTAATGTCGAGCATTTTATTTTTTTGTATTTACTGCAGTTAATTGCGAGAAATTATTGTTTTTAAAATAACCCCAAAAATATTAAATATATTTGTTTAAACAAAACATCATTCTAATATACAATGTTATCTATTCTTGTATAAACTCTATAATTGTAGGTATTTAACGTAATGTTAAATATAAACAAAAAGGTTACTTCTGATACCTGATTATTAATAATTTTTATTTGTTATAGTCTTTAGTCAACCACATTGACATCAAAGTTTACTGCAAGCTCTCAGATTTAAGAGTACAACCGACCGTTGAGGATTTCATTGCGGATGCTAACAGCTCTCGGCAGACACGAGTTGTTAAATAAGCAGTAATTTTCAGTTATTCAAATTCTCATGGTGTCCAATTAGAGCTACAGTATCTATTGAAGCACTGCCAAGTAAAATAAGTTCTTTCTTGAATTACTTATTATTCCTCGTAATTGCTGTCTGGACCTGTTCTTATGTCTGACGTCATATAGCTACCGCTTACATTATATTTATAATATGTCATTGCCGGAAAATAAGTTCATTAAACTAGAAAGAAAAATAACATTTACGATTGTTGGGTAGCTTTTAGAGAGTATAATGTGACTTGTTAAGTTGCGGTGTAGTTTACAGCAATTTCTGGTTTGCGATATCGAATAAGTTCAATAATAAGCTTAAAATTGTCCCCCAGTGGCACAGCGGCATGTCTGTGGATTTACAACGCTAGAATCCGGGTTTCGATACCTATTGTGTAGCTTTGTGCTTAATTACAAGCAAACAAGCTTAAAATTGAATTATTGGAGTATTTTATGCGGTCGAAGAATTTTTTGGAAAATCTGCTAATGTTTACTTCGATGTGGAGAGTGGTTGTTGAAAAATGAAAATTTGTAGTTTAGTAGTTTTGTGGAACTATATCAGAGAAAAGTTTTTGTGAACGTAATTGTCACTTTCACAGCTGGGAGAGGATATATTAGAGAATAGTTTTTCTGTTGAAATGAAATTGTCACTTTCACAGTCGGGAAATAACCTCTATACAAATACAAAGTGCCAGGTTATTAAATATGGGTTTTTAACAACAAGTACCAGCTTTTTCACGTGTGATACTTCACGTTTATGATTAGTTTAGATTTGTACAGAAGCTGACACTG
Organism: Limulus polyphemus; assembly: GCF_000517525.1. Classification (NCBI taxonomy): domain Eukaryota; kingdom Metazoa; phylum Arthropoda; class Merostomata; order Xiphosura; family Limulidae; genus Limulus; species Limulus polyphemus. The sequence goes on along the minus strand of NW_013665793.1, from coordinate 809,302 downwards.
TGGCATGGCCAGGTGGTTAGGGCGCTCGACTCGCAATCTAAGGGTCGCAGGTTCGAATCCCCGTCCCAATAAACATGCTCGCCCTTTCAGCCGTGGGGGCGTTATGATGTGACGGTCACTCCCACTATTCGTTAGTAAAAGAGTATCCCAAGAGTTGGCGGTGGGTGGTGAATACTGGCTGCTTTCCCTCTAGTCTTGCACTGTTAAATTAGGGAGGACTAGCACAAATAGCCCTCGTGTAGCTTTGCACGAAATCCATAACAAACAAACAAGCTGACACTGTGCTTCACGTTTATGATTGGTTTAGGATTTGTACAGAATTTGACACTGTGAGAAATCCAGGACAACAATTTTACTGAACACTACCAAACAATCGAAATACTTCTATAGGAAATATAATTTGGAGCATAAAAAAATAATTAAAATATTATATATTCTTATTGTATAAAGATCCAATTCCGTCATCTACCGTTCCCATATTCACTACTTTACAGGTTTGTATTCTATTACAACGTATATATCTTTTGAATATGTCAGTTTGAATGTTTGTTTTCTTCTCTTTTGACTGTTCTCTTACGCTTTGTAACCTTCGTACAGAAAGCATGGCGTTTTGTAAGTAACGTTTTACCATTGCATTTTGTTATTTTCGATTACGATGTTATGACGTTCTCTACATATTAATGTTCGATTGCACCGTACAATATTGTTTATAAATTGAGGAATAATGTCTTTTCCTTTTATACGGTAGCTCAATTGTTCTTTGTGTGTTATAACTCGACACGAGTAAATAATACTTAATGGTATTGTTTGCGGTTTCAGTTGATCTTTAAAAAATACAGACAAGTTCTTGTAAAAAAAAAGGGTAAACAATTTCCTAGAATCCAGACTGAAACAATTCAGCCAAACGGACAAACAGTAAAATATACATTTTTTGAACTAATGAATTTATGCGTTCGTACACAAATCAAACATAATTTCAAAATGTATCATTATTTCACGAAATAATGTTTCCACCAGATATGTTTATCATTATTTAATTTCAGTAGCCTCACGTGTTCTAATTACATGTTTTACTGAATAATACTTTTTTTACATAAGTATCATATGTTTCCATTGACGAACTTGGATTCTAGAAAAATTAAATTATGTCTTTAAATGGTTATGATATATATTCTTTTACTTAAGGTTCCCCACCCACCCCCCGATGAGTCGGCCGTAAACTTGAGGGTTTATAATGCTCAAATTCAAGGTTCTATTCCTAGAAGTTCCTCGGTAGGTAAGCTGTAACTTTACGGACTTAGAATCCTAAAATTCCGGGTGGACAGAGTGTAGACAACTCATTGCGTAACTTTGCACAAAACAAACAAATCCTATTTCTAGATGAGTTTAGCACAAATAATCCATTGTATAGCATTTTTCTTGACAACAAACAAATGAAACTAAATATGTATTTTATTGTAGGCTGAATTAAAATTTTGATTTATGAAATGATAAACTTTTCAAATGAAGTTTTATAAAAAAAAATAGCTAAAAATCCTAAGTGATCTTTAGATTATCAAAATACTCTAGTGATCTCATCGCGATTACTTTTTTAATAATTATTATTCCGTTTAAATCGATACTTTTTTATAATTATTATTCTGTTTAAATCGATACTTTTTTATTCTCCTGGACAGACCATGAAAGGGGAGGGAGAACCTCAAGATGTTAAAAAAGGCGTTTTGATAGAATTTTTTACCATGGACAACAGTACTTAAAGGCTATAGCTAAACACACGAAAAAAGGTTTTCATCACGAAGAGACTTTAGGGCTAATATGACAAAAAATGGGGTATTGTCTCAGAGATAATAAATTTTTCGATTGTTTTTATTTAAACATTAGATGAATATCTTTAGAAAACTTCATATTCTTTCTTATTACCCTGAAGATAAATGAATAAGAAGTATGAAGAAAAAACTATTTTATTATTGATTTTTCAAACGTAAATCTGGAAGTCTGTTTAAAATATATCATACTTAACAATGGCCGATGGTATAAAAACTCTTAACAGGCCTGCAAATTTAAACTTCGTAAAAGTTGGTTTGGTTTTAATAACAGATTATGCATAATTCAGCTACACAGATTTCGAAAATAGTGTTAATTTTTTTTCAATCACGTAAGGATTTTTTACAAATCGGGAAGAAAAAACTCTTACTTAGATCAAATTATTATTTCGTTTACCACAATGAACATTTTTTATTATTATGTTTGTTAACAAAAATACAAACAAAGTGAAGAAGAAGAAAGAACATTGATGGCAAACGAATATGCATCCTCATTCATCCTGATTTTTTTGTTTGTGAAATCTACGTCTTTTAGTCTCAAAACTGCGTGTTGTGGTTTTTCTTTTATGTATTGCGTTATGACGTTTTGTAAAAAATCTGTAGGTGATAGAAAAAAATGGATATCATTTTCGGATTCAGCGTACAGTAATTACTGTAGAACATGTAAACATTTCAAGACATTAAAACCATCACTGGTCTGTGTTATTATAACTGAGATTCTTTAGGTAATTTATAGATATAAAATTTTATAAAAACGTTTCTCCAAAGTGTTCTTCAAATGGAAAACGTAGTGTAAATGTTATATTTATTTTTCTTTTAATATTGCATTAAAAAAGAAGAACCTAAAACTTCTCTTTCTCTGAAAATATTAAAAATTTTCATTCAAAAGGTTGAAGATATTTGAGAAGCATGCATGAACATTCAATCAGCGGTAGAATAGAACTTTTATTTTTCAAAATTTTGTAATTTCATGTTAGGTTGTATGATCAATTGTTTGCATTAGACGTCTGATTTGAATGAAATAATGGTACAAATAGGCGGGCAACAATTACCGATAAATCTTCTTCTAAAACACAAAATAATGGTACAAATAGGCGGGCAACAGTTAACCCTAAATATTCTTCTACAACACGAAATAATGATATAAATAGACAGGCAACAGTTATCTCCAAATCTTCTCCTACAACACGAAATAATGGTACAAATAGGCGGGCAACAGTTACTCCTAACGATTCTCCAAAAACACGAAATAATGGTATATTCTCTTTCGTTAAAACAGTATTTGGAAGATAGTGCGTGACCACTAGTGCCCTCTAACGATATAGTTTGTTTCATTTCGTTAACCAAAGAGTTCTTCATGAGAGTCCTCAATATTATACATGCTAGTCTGTGAAAATAATTTAATGTTTCCTTGTTTTGGGGCAAACCTTCACAATAGGCTATCTGCGCTGTGTCCAGTATGGGAATCAAAGCCCGAATTTTAGTGTTTAAGTCCATAAACATACCGCTAACCTACTGGAGGACACATTTTAATATTTACATATATACAGATACATATTTATTAATAATACGTATAATTAATATCAACTTACCTTTAGATTTATCACTAGTAAACTGGGTAATAATTGTTCTAACTAATGACATAGTTTATGTTTTCTGTACTTCATAAATAGGAGTATCATACAAAACTCTCTTAGTTCAGTAATTGTCTTTACACCTACGTTGTTTTGTCACTTGATAATGTGAAGTATCTAGTCTTAGCTTTTTCATAATTTTGTGCAGTATCTAGTCTTAGCTTTTTCAAAATTTCGTGAAGTATCAAATCTTAGCTTTTTCATAATTTTGTGCAGTATCTAGACTTAGCTTTTTCATAATTTTGTGCAGTATCTAGACATAGCTTTTTCATAATTTTGTGAAGTATCCAGTCTTAGCTTTTTCATAGTTTTTTGAAGTATCTAGTCTTAACTTTTTCATAATTTTTTAAAGTATTTAGGAGATATATATATATAGGTATTTTACAATGAAAGTGGTGTGCGTTCAATGGGCAGTTGGAGGTCCAGTAGTTAGCCAGATGAACTGTGGATTTAAGGATCTGTGGTTTACGTCTCGTTACTGCCCCTCCTGCAAATCTCGCTTCTCACTCCTGGGCCTTGGGTGCGTTATAAGAGTGACGGTAAACACACCTTTCGGTCTAACAAGGTGAGGGATATTGACTGACTGCCTTTCCTTTAGTATATCCCTTCAGAATTTAGGATGACTAGCGCACATAACTCTTGTGTAGATTTGCGCGAAGTTTAATAAACAAACAGATAGTGTCATTTAATACACTATAGTGTCTATGAAAGAATATTTTTAGTAACAGCACAATTCAGTACATTTCAACAGTTATATGTGGTCATTGCACTCACACCTATTATAGCATATGTACTTACATTTCAACAATTATATGTGGTCATTTCACACACCTATTATAGCATATGTACTTACATTTCAACAGTTATATGTGGTTATTGCACACACCCCTATTATAGCAGATGTAATTACATTTCAACAATAATATCTGGTCAGTACACTCACACCTTTTGTAAAATATGTACTTACATTTGAACAATAATGTCTGGTCAACACACACACACACACACATACCTTTTATAACATATGTACTTACATTTGAACAATAATGTCTGGTCAATACATTCACACCCATTATAGCCTATTTACTTACATTTCAACAATAATATCTGGTCAGTACACTCACACTTTTTATAAAATATGTCTTTAGTACTGCTGGAGCCATGTTTGATACCTGCATCTGTTCTTGCCTAAATATTTTTTATTACTAGGATTACTTTAAAGTGGAATGTTGTGACATATCAGTTCAATTTCAATATTTATTTAAACTAAAGTAATAGTTGGCCATCCTGATTTATTGTCTTGGTTATAATGATTAAGATTATCAGAAAAATTTTTAACATGGAAAACAAATGATACCAACACTCTGAATGTTCAAATTTTCACTTCACAAAGTGGCTTAAGGAATTTTTAATATTACCACAGCAACTCTAGAATTTCCCTCACACAGTGGCTTAATGAGTATTTAATATTACCACAGCAACTCTAGAATTTCCCTCACACAGTGGCTTAAGGAGTATTTAATATTACCACAGCAACTCTAGAATTTCCCTCACACAGTGGCTTAAGGAGTATTTAATATTACCACAGCAACTATAGAATTCCCTGTTGCATAGTGCCCAGTGATTTTACTTTTTTTAACAATTTTCTAAACCGGTTTACATTGTCATTAGTGGTTTGTGAACTTCAAGGTGCATGTGTGCATACGTCGGTTTCTATTTAGGATCGAAAGGTCGTAAACTAGGACTTACCATGACCAGGGTAGAAGGGTCGTAAACAAGGACGTACCACGACCAGGATCCAAGGATTGTAATTAAGCATTTACCACGACCAGGATTCAAGGGTCATAAACAAGGACTTACCACGACCAGGATTCCAGGTTCGTAAACAAGGACTTACCACGACCAGGGTAGAAGGGTCGTAAACAAGGACTTATCACGACCAGGATTCCAGGGTCGTAAACGAGGACTTACCAAGACCTGTAATGTTTCAAATCATTAACTGTAGATAAGTAAGACGTTTATCATGTAAGAAGCAAATTCTCTATACTTTTTTTTATTACGAAGTCTTCTTCTTTATTAAACGCACTTGGCATTACCACAATGAAGTTTATACAATAACCAAACATTAGGTCTGATCTTTGTTCTTGTCCAATGATGCACCACTCCAACGTCACAAACTTATTTTTTCCATCCAGTTGTGCAGAGACTTTGTTCTGTTTAAGTCAGAAAAAAAAACGCGAGTTTTTTTGAGAAACAGAAAAGGCTGTACTTTTTTTTTGAGCGGGAGGTTTAATTTGAACATTGAATGCTAACACTGATGAAACAGTAGTTTGATCATGTAAAGGTATTTATTAAATGTTACTGTATTTAAGCTACGGCATGATGCTTAGCCTTGAAACAAGGGTTGATTTGGAGGTTATTATGGTTTCAAAACCCACAAAATACACAAACCCATGAGTGTTATATGAGTTGAAAATGAACTGAAGATTACTGCGGACTTACAACGCTAGAAACCGGGTTTAGATACCCTTGGTGGGTAGAGCACAGATAGTCCTTTGTGTAGCTTTGTGCTTAACTAAAAACAAACAAGCGTCCTTAACTATACCTGGTATGAAAATGATGCCCATCTGTGATGCAACCACGAATAAAATCCAAGTATACTGCCTTCATTAGAACAATATTACATGATTTGATTGAATACATTATATTTCAAGTATATATTGTGTTCACTAGAATAATATTACATGATTTGGTGGTTTAAAGAATATTTCGTAACGACAATATTAGAATATTATAGATTCCCTTTTTAAAAAAATATAAATATTTTGGCTGGTCTATGCTTTCAGAAAAAATATATTATTTAGCTATGGAAATAATTATGCATTATATACGTTTCAATTGCTAGTTAATATAGAATACACTTATACGTACGAGTAAATTATGTTAAATGTGTTAGTTTTTACACTGTGCCCTCCAGTGGCACAGCGGTATGTCTGCGGACTTACAACGCTAGAATCCGGGTTTCGATACTCGTGGTGGACAGAGCACAGATAGCCCATTGTGTAGCTTTGTGCTTAATTACAAACAACATTTACACTGTGCTTTGCCGATTAATTATTACTTTATTTATTAAGTTTCAGTTATTATTTAATACATGATTACTTATAAATAGGGCTAAATTAGTTGAATAAATTAGTTTTTATTTGAAGTTATACCACTTATTATTGTTATTCTAACCCTGAAGTTTCAATTATGATTTAGTTCAGAATATACATGTTTGTTTGTTTGTTGTTAAATACAAAGCTACGCAATGGGTTTTCTGCGCTATGCTCATAACCCGATTGTTAACGTTATAAGCCCTCAGTCTTACCGTAGGGCCAGAATATTTTTACAAATACGACATATCAGTTTGCGATTTTGAATTTATTTCAATTATTATTTGATATAAAATGTGCCCTCTATACTAGGGTTTACTACTTATTATTATTATTATTTTATTTGTTAAATTTTATTTATAATCTATTATGTAATGCAGTTAAAAACACGACTAAATTATGTTCAATATACCTGTTTTAGATTTGGAGTTTGTACACTGGAGCTTACCACTTATTATTATTATTTCATCAGTTACAATTTCACAATTCTTCTGAAGTTTTCAATTAATTTGATGAAATGGTTGTAATGAAGACTACCAGACGATGAATATTTTATTTGAAGTCTCAATATTTCTCCATTGATTTTTAGGCATTATTAAGGCTATAATATTATAATTGAAATTGAATAACTCCTGAAGAAGCGGTCACAGTGAAACATTGAATCAAAATGTCCGAAGTTAATGGTAGTTTCGTATTTATTACTCTACATGCAATGGACTGTGAAAACATTAACAAAAATCACCGAGAAATGTTTCGGGGCTCTGGTATTTGTGGTTCCAGTTACTTTTATTATAAAGGCAACATGTGGATAGTCTAAGAAGTACATAAATGTATGCTTTTAGTTTTTATTATAATTTTATGGCTAGTCATTTTAATTTTTAATTGCATTAGACTTTTCAACGTGATAACTTAATTCAACATAATTTTTAAGAATATAAATAAATAACAACAGTTTTAATTTCTCATTGTTTGAAGGTTTTGAAAATGGTTGGTTAATAGTTAAGTGTCTGGAATGTTTAATGTTTGAGGTTTTAAATAGCAAGACCTCCGGGACCTCTTTATCGTATGACGTTTTTTTTTAAGATGATATGGTAACAGTTAAATTCTTGATGTTCGTCTTTGCGTGGAATTTTCTAGAAAAAACTGAATACACTTTTTAGAATTGTTTGCTGCTTAATTATTTTGGTCAATTCGTTAACAGGTTAATTTGGAGTTTTCTTTCAATGATTTTTTCACGTGACAGGTAAGTCTACAGTCTCTTATAGCATAATGGGTTCTGGTAGAATCATTGATGCGTACATTTTGGATTTTTCTCTCTTCATTAAGTTTCTCAGATGTTAGACAATTATAATAAAGCTGCGAGTAGCTTAACTCACCAGAGTAATTAGATAGCACCAGCATAATAGAATTAGTACAAAGTTCTTGCCGCGAGTCATTACGTGTACATAGTGGTATAGAATTATTACAAAGTTCTTGCCGCGAGTTATTACGTGTACATAATGGTATAGAATTATTACAAAGTTCTTGCCGCGAGTCATTACTTGTACACAGTGGTATAGAATTAGTACAAAGTTCTTGCCGCGAGTCATTACGTGTACATAGTGGTATAGAATTATTACAAAGTTCTTGCCGTGAGTCATTACGTGTACACAGTGGTATAGAATTATTACAAAGTTCTTGCCGCGAGTCATTACGTGTACATAGTGGTATAGAATTATTACAAAGCTCTTGCCGCGAGTTATTACTTGTACATAGTGGTATTGCTCAGAATTAATAAGCTACCACATTTTTGCATTACATTCTTGTCGATGGTTAATAATGTAACTCATTCATACCATATAAGTGCTTAATCCGTAAAACAGCGGTAATAATGACATGTTGTACGATCTCACAGGTGTACAATGATGCCATTATTTCGTATGGAAGTTAGGCCTTGAAGCCGCAGCGGAGTGTAATATCCACAATACCATCTGTCTTATTCATTGTTGTTAACCAGTAGGTTAGACGATATAACATCTGTGGAACAGTTATGTATCAAGGGGAACTGTACAAACTTTACAGAATACCAGGTAATTTGTTCGGAGTTTCTAACACATCACGACAAAAGTTACCATAATGCTTATCTTTATAGTGAAAGTTGCAGTTGTCGCTTGAAGTAAACAAAGTGTTTGATATTTTAGTGTATTTGTTGCTTTATCGTGAATGTATAGCTGTGACGCATTGTGGGTGAAAATAACTTTATTATACGTAAGTAAGTCATTGAAAAGAAAATGCTTCTCTCCAGTGGCTGAACTTTAAATTATCAGAGAATTGAAAGGTAGTTTTTGTTTCGAACATTCGAAGATAAAACAGATACAAATTTATAGCTCACATTTTAATATTTGATAATTTTCAACAATTTTAATGTATTTGTTGCTTTATCGTGAATGTATAGCTGTGACGCATTGTGGGTGAAAATAACTTTATTATACGTAAGTAAGTCATTGAAAAGAAAATGCTTCTCTCCAGTGGCTGAACTTTAAATTATCAGAGAATTGAAAGGTGGTTTTTGTTTTGAAGATTCGAAGATAAAACAGATACAAATTTATAGCTCACATTTTAATATCTGATAATTTTCAACAACTCGTTATTAACTTACATTGTTATCTTACATACAACTATCCATAACATTACAGGTAATTTTTCTCTCTCATAATAATAGCTTAAATAATTCTATAATTATCCCATTCTCTCTGTCATAACAACAGCTTAGATTGTTCTATAATTTTCCCATTCTCTCTGTCATAACAACAGCTTAGATTGTTCTATAAATATTCCATTCTCTCTGTCATAACAACAGCTTAGACTGTTCTATAAATATCCCATTCTCTCTCATTACAACAGCTTAGATTGTTCTATAATTTTCCCATTCTCTCTGTCATAACAACAGCTTAGATTGTTCTATAAATATCCCATTCTCTCTGTCATAACAACAGCTTAGATTGTTCTATAAATATTCCATTCTCTCTCATAACAACAGCTTAGATTGTTCTATAATTATCCCATTCTCTCTGTCATAACAACAGCTTAGACTGTTCTATAAATATCCCATTCTCTCTCATTACAACAGCTTAGATTGTTCTATAATTATCCCATTCTCTCTGTCATAACAACAGCTTAGACTGTTCTATAAATATCCCATTCTCTCTCATAACAACAGCTTAGATTGTTCTATAATTATTCCATTTTTTCTCTCATTACCGTTGTTATTCTAGAAGATTTACTCTTCATTTTCTGGTTTTCTTATTTCTAAACAACCACTTTCACGCATAATATACATAGTTCAATTATCACATGTTATCTGTATCATACTCATATGTCTACTATACGTTTAAATAAGCTGAAGTTTCATCTACAGTACGTTATACTACACGGCTATGAAGCCGCCCTACTCATTGCCGTTACTGCTTCTATCATTTTTTTATTTTACAGATTTTTACAGACTTCCTATATAGTTGATCAACTGGAATAAATATTTTTCAAATACACAGAAGTTGTGAAGTATAAGTGTGAAAGATAACTCAAATTTCAAGTACTTTAGAACCAATCTTTTCTTCTTTCTTCTATTATTTCTAACCTAGGTAAAACGTAAATCAACCAATTTAGATTTCTATATTTAATATAGCATTAAGGATTCTTATTTTAACCAACACAATTAAACAGGGGGCTACCCAAGAAAGTGACGTCAGAGATAGGAATTTTGTTTGTTAAGTACAAAGTTATATAGTGAACTATCTGTTCTCGGCTCAACGCGGGTATTGAAACCAGGTTTGTAACGTTATAAACCCCCGGACTTGCCGCTGAGTCATCGAGGAGTGGAACACAGGAAAGTATGCAAATTTATGCAGTTTTAAAGATAGGTTGTCATTACAAATGAGTGTAACTTGAAGGTTTTCTTCTCGAAATTCTAAAGCAAAATTTTATGGGGTTTGTTTATCATTCTTACGAATTGAATTCGTCCTGTCTGATGTAACAAACCTTTATAGTTTGTTGAAATTTGTTGCTAATTTACGTTAACCGAACTACTTATTTTCTTTCCATTTTACTCCGCACTTGGTTTTCTAAAAACAAGTAGTTAGTGCTGTGAGCTTGAAAATAAACACACATTTTGGGCAAAAAATGATAAAACCTATGGCGTAAACCATAAAATGAGTTTAAAGCTTGTTGAAGAATTCATTCGTACGAATCTTCATCTCTCATCACAGGAAAATATATGAGTATTTGCTTACACTTTGTTATCACATTCGTTATGAAAACATAAACCATTTAGAAATTTTATAGTTTATTACCTTAAAAAACAACACATTTGGTATAATATGGCTTTTGATCATAGGTCATTAAAACAATATTTTTATATTTTGTGTGATTTTAAGTTGAAGAAGCCATATAATTTGAAGGCAGGAGAAATATCTTAAAACATAGTTTAGTATATGGAGTTGAAATATATATACATATCTTTCCCAATGTCGAACACATATCGGGCACATCAACATTGTTAAGTAAATCTGTGGTTTTCAAAATTAGGATTATAATCGTACTGTTAATCTTCAGTGGTTAGTTTTCAACAATCAAGCACAGTGCATTAGATAATTTACATTTCTGTTTATCAAGAAAAATTCGGGGCAATAGGCTGAGAGTTATATAATTTTGTGAGACCAAATATTGAATATAAACGTAGATATGGGAAGATTTTTTAAGACTAATAGTTCTGTCTAATCTTCCCTTTTTGAGTGTATATATGTATCTGCATAAGAACGTAATCTGAAATAAAGACAAAATAAAAGCCAGAGAGGTCGAGATGATGAAGGTGTGGTAATGCCGAATATGTTAAACATGTTAATATTTGTGTTCTTATACCTGTGTATTACATTTATATACTTTTGATTTGCTAAAGTTTTACGGTACGGTTGACCCTATATATACATCACACAGGTATTAAATTGGTCATATATTTTGTTATTTCCTTTTCATTGTACGTTTCATGTTGTCTTTAATGAAACATTTAAACACATTAAACAATAAGGAAAACATATATATATATATTTGCATACAATGTCTTGCTTTTTGAATTTTACACTTTTTATTGCTTGTTTAATTAATATCTTTTTTGAGATAAATTCAAAAGAAGCAGCGGAGTATTTATTTTAGTAACTATTAAATGAAGTACACAATACGCTCCATAACTATCATTTAGGATGTTCAAAACTTATCACGCAATTATTTCAGGAAATAAACATGTTAATCTATGTACAATATTTGATTTTCGTGTTCTGGGAGTGATGGCTGTGAATTCCCGTTTAGCCTAAACGCTTTTCTCTTACAGCGACTAGTTTTGGTAAGGAAAGCGAAATTATTTTCTTCTGACAGGTGATCAATTTTATAATAATGTTTTCTTGAATTCTGTAGACATTCTTAGGATATTTTAGTATAACTTTGAGTAAAATTGAATTTTGAAATTATTTCATACAATGACGTTTGTATGACTAGTTATTCTTAGTTTTTTTATTGGTCCTTGTAGATACGCTATAACATAACGCTGAATTTTAAGACACACTACGATCAAAACATTAGGAGTTACTTTAGACTTTCTCCGCTTGTTTGCAGAAGCCATGCTGGAGGCGCGTCAGATATCATCGCAGCGACACCTAGCGATTTCCATTGGCCAATAGATGATCTGTTGACTGCACAGTAATGGCTGTTGTCAGACTGTAAACCAATCGTGTAGATCCTCTTTGTATGCTTCCCCGCCTTTCTCTGTAATACACATTTGAAGATGATCTGGGAGAGATGTCCAGATAAGAAAAATGCGGGGAGAGAAATAACAAAGAGCGTACAATGAATGAATAGAAACGCCGTGAGTCAATGAGTCTGTTTCCAAGAACCCAACAGATTATTACTAGAAACTTGGTTAAAAACATATAACCCGTTTAAATTGAAAGTATTATTAGAAATGGATAAATTAAAGGTATCGATATTTTGAAATTATTCTTTTGTCCAATTTTTTTATGAAAATGTCCGAGTCGCATTAAAGTTATAACAGAAATGCATGTTAGTTTAGTCCTTGTTAACAATGATGAAATAATCTTAGTTTAGTCCTTGTTAACAATGATGAAAAAAAAATCAAGAATACACTTACAATGTGAAGAAAGCAACACTATTATGTGAGTTTTAAGAAAAAGTTAAATCGGTATTTTTACAGAAACCAGGCTAAAACGGAGTTAGGTTTACTTTTTAAGCTGAAAGTGTTAGGAGAAAATACTTAGAGATAGTCAATTTGTTATTAATGATATTATCGTCGCATTGTTGACCATATAAGTCCTATCTTCCCATTTAAAATAAACGAGTTTTGTATTATAATTAATGGCATTGTACAACCTAATGTTTCGTTCGAAGTTTTTTTAACTTGGACGAATGAATAAAAGGGAAGATAAATCAAAGAAATACGCAATTACAAGTCATAATTTTCAATACGTAATTACAATTCATAATTTTCAATACGTAATTACAAGTCATAATTTTCAATACGTAATTACAAGTCATAATTTTCAATACGTAATTACAAGTCATAATTTTCAATACGTTATTACAAGTCATAATTTTCAATACGTAATTACAAGTTATAATTTTCATTTATTGTAGTTAGAAAAGTTAATAAGTCAATTTGGTTTATTACGTGTAAGGATATGGTCAGTTCTTAGTGGTCTTATACACACACACATATATAATCTGACATAACAATAAAGGACAGCAAGGGATCTTTTGGTTCATTTTGACCATCCCATCCACTATACGAAACTCTAAAAGAAAGAAAAAACAACACTTGAAGCCAGCCCTAATCATTCGAATATTTATCAAATTGTTCCTTAAATTAACTGCATCTACCACATGTGAAGGCAACCCATTCAAAAGGCTAACTATATAAAAATACTAATTTGTTTAGAAATTGAGAAAAAGAGAAATAGCTCTGAACCATTTATGAAATACGTATGAAACCTTCAAAAAGTGTATACATTGAAAACAGACTTCAGTTACTCATTTCTTACATTATTTAACGCGACCGCATTAACAAATCACTGTATCTAACCACTTCTATAAAATACGTATACAGTTGCTCTACTCCTGCTGAATAAGAACATTTTATTTACATATAAAGTATTGTGAGTGATGAAATAAAAATTTTACGACATGAGATACGCGGAATAAACACCGTCCATTTCTCTGGAGCTTCCAGCTTCCGTGGTTGTAAAGGCGCAAAAATGTTAAAGTATATGTTGTGTGCATAAATGGGGTTACTCAAAAGTGCATGATGAATTACTAAATAGTCTCTCATCAGTTTTATATAACTTTTAAAACCTCGCTAGGGTTAGAAAACGTTTGCGTGCTTAAGATTAATGTGCTTCTACGAAATATATTTGGAAATTGACTAAGTCTCTATGGGTAGGTTTCATTAAGTCTCTATGGGTAGGTTTCATTAAGTATCTGTCGGTAGGTTTCATTAAGTCTCTGTCGGTAGGTTCCATTAAGTCTCTTTATGTAGGTTTCAATAAGTCTCTGTCGGTAAGTTTTATTAAGTTTCTGTCGGTAGGTTTTATTAAGTTTCTGTCGGTAGGTTTCAATAAGTCTCTGTCGGTAGGTTTCGTTAAGTCTCTGTATGTAGGTTTCAATAAGTCTCTGTCGGTAGGTTTCATTAAGTCTATGTCGGTAGGTTTTATTAAGTTTCTGTCGGTAGGTTTCAATAAGTCTTTGTCTGTAGGTTTTATTAAGTCTCTGTTTGTAGGTTTCCATTAACCGTTGAGGTTGGAGAAACAACAGCTTCCCATTCTAATCGCTAATCTTTATTTTAAGACATCATTAATACCCAATATCATTTAAAGCTTTCTTAATACCCAATGCTTTAAGACTTCTAACCCTTAAACGATCGTTCTAGTATAGAATTTCTATATCATAAATCACCATTCTTCGTATGGTGAAGTAACCACGACAAGAACAACCCTAGTTTCACTTAAAGCGGGTGACAGACAGGCTGACAGGCCCCGTCGGCAGCGGCCAATAGGCTGACCAGTAGTCGGGGCTTGGCAACTTTGATTTATATTCACTTCGACAGCAATACCGGACCTACTAGCATATAGGCGCCGGCGATAAAACTCTGCCACGATGGAATGCTATCCTCAAACTGAGAAAGCTGACGAGGTGAAGTAAGCCACCGATACTGTTCAGGGTGAGTTTCTGTTGTACCACCACTCCTTTTATCAAACCTAAGCTAGATAACCTGTATCATGTACTTACAATATTACGCAATTGTGCTGAATAGCTTGAAATCATATATTTAGTGAGCACGTGATAACAAATTTTAGGTGTATATATAACATAAGTTCTAAAAGTTAAGACTATAGAGTCATGTCTGTGTAATGGACCATAAAAATGTTGAAGTCTTTTAGTGATCATAATAAGTACGTATGTTCGAATTCGTTAAAGATCATATCTCGTACCTTATGCCTAACTTCATTCTTTTTTTGTGAGTGTATTTGGATACAATCATTCACGGGTCTTGAACATGTCTGTACTTCCTTCTTAACTTATTATTTTATTGTGTACTCATTGTTTACAGATTTCATATCAGAGAATCTGTTCTGGCTTGTTCCTACTGTTACTTGATATTTATGTTGACTTTAGCTGTGATTTATTTTCTTGAAGCACGCGCCTTACTTACAATTAATTTGGAACGTTTTATAACCTAAAACATTAAAAAAAAACTTTATTACTGACTGTAAAACACTAAGAAAATATGGTAATCTTTATTTTGCTTCCGATATTATTTTACTCCACTTTGTTTTCGTTCTTAACTTTACTTTGATCATAATTAGAACATGGAAAGTTGACGAAAGCAATAAGAAAATAAAACTCCGCAAAATTTTTTATTATATATTTTTTAGGTAGAATTAAATCGTACGCTTTGAAAACTAGTGTCTTATAAGCCCCATTTTTATCCGCTCTGTGTTTAAAAATTGTTAAGCCTAAAGATCTATAGATTTGCTATAGAGGTAGAATTTAAGGTTTGATTTGTAAAACTGCATTATAATATGATGTATATATGACTGTTGTAAACAAACATAATTACAAATAATTATAATTGGTAAACAATAAATTATACAGCTTTGTCTTATACAGTTGATTTGTTTTTCATTGTACATACTCATCATTTTAGAAAACAATGTCCAAAAATTTAGTCTGTAGTTGCTAGTAGAAACAAAATACTTGTTCGTGTTTCCGAAGTTCTCGGTAAGTTATTTAGCAGGTTCTAGTAACTTATGACTTTCCTTACACACAAATCAAATTCATTTTTATCTGTTTATATGTTTTCAATTAGAATTATATCAAAAGTTCCTGAATGTCGTTATGGACTATTTACATTACTTTCCACATGCGGATAGAGTTATATATATATGTAACATACAGTTTACAGACTCCTTGTTTCTTGTACTGTGTGTTGTATGGTGTAGCATTGTTTTGGTGATAATTATTTTAGATTAACTTTTTGTATAACACTACAAATATAGAGTATTTATGGTAGAATGCTTATCAAAACTCGACAGCTGTGTCACGCCAAGCTTGAGACGTTTAAACACGTATTTGTTTGTTTTTTTGATGTTACGCTAAAAACAATTACAAAGAGAAATATAAGAAAATTTGTTTGAACAGAAAATACCAGGTAATTTAGTAAACGTTAATATCTGAAATTGTCAGTAAACTATATAAGCACCATGACTGGCATTTGCATCCTGAACGATACCTTACGCGACACTTGGGCTAAATGGCCAGGTCAGAGAACCGTAGGATTCGGGCACAACCATCTATAATTTAAAGCTACTGACCAAGTGAAAGGCAATCACTTTGCAGCACCCGCTGCTTATGCGATTACCTTTAACCGAATAGATCGGCTTCCTGTATAATTTATAAAAATCTCACAGTTAAAAGTGCGGAGTGAGTTAAGCGGTATGTGTCGGATCGAACCTTGGACTTTCCGACCAGTAACTAACCGCGAGACAACACTCGACTACATTCCTAGGGACAAAAAGGGGAAAACATGTACAATTATACCTTCAAATATTCATGTATTGTTTGTTCTGTTACACAAATACGAATGGGCTATAATGAAACTATATTTGCTATTCCAGGTAATAAGTTTAGGTTTTGGCGACGTTAGTTTGTTTTGCCTAACTATGAGGGCTAATCAAGATTTCATCCGTCAAGGAGGAAAATAAAATGATCACTAATGGCGTTAAAATTGAGAAAGAACTCTTGTTCGTCTATGCATATATTAACATCAAATATATTTTTTTCTCCAGAGATGCTGCGTGTCTCGTTTTCATAAAAGCAAAATATCAGCTAGATGAAAATAAAAAATCTTTAATTTTATCTTGATTTTGGCTCTTCTTCTTTAATTAATCTATTTTAATCTTTAATCAATCTATTTTTAATCTTTAATTAATCTATTTTTAATCTTTAATTAATCTATTTTTAATCTTTAATTAATCTATTTTTAATCTTTAATTTTTGTAAGTTTATGAACGCACATACACGTATACAGGTGCTCTGAAAGACTTGGGCTGGTCGTGGTCTAGTGATTAGCATGCCAGACAGTAGATAGTTCACGGTTCACTTACCGTTGCATAAAAAAATCGCTATTCACAATTTGGGGCTATAGGTGCGTTATAAGAGTGGTGGTCAAATCCCATTATTCGATTAATGATCTCCAAGAACTGGGAGCGGGTGCTGTCTATTGGCTGAAAATTAGTGACGGCTAGAGCAGATAGATAGAACTTACATTAGAAACACAATGTTTTCAAAGCATTTGAAACACCTTCAGCATCCCATGTTTCGTTTCACAGCGAAGAGATATCTTCAAACTTATCGCAAGATGGAGGTCAGAGTGCTTTACCTCCAACCTACGGACAAAAAAATAAATGACTAATAAATACGGAAACAATGAAACATCCCAAAATTTTTATTTTCGTTAGACGTGAACTAATACAAGCTAAAAAGTTACAAGTAAAAAACAAACAAACAAAAAAGCTCCAATAATCTGTTGTCGAATAGAGACGCTCAACATTTCAAGGCAAATATCCGAATAGTCCAATAGAAACGCTCTATCAAGATAAGTATTTTGAATAGGCCAATAGAAACGCCGTATCAAAATAAGTATTTTTGAACAAGCCAATAGAAACGCTATCAAGATAAGTATTTTGAACAGACCGATAGGAACACCGTATCAAGATAAATATTTTGAAGAAGCAGATATAAACTTAAATTGTTACGAACAGGCTAGATGTTAGATGTGCCGTACCAAGATAAATATTATAAACATGCTAATTGAAACGACGTAGTGTCTCTGACGATCCACATCGTTATACCTCTTAACAACAAATCAAAATAAATATTATGAACATGTTAATGGAAAAGACGTAGTGTCTCTAACGATCCACATCGTTATACCTCTTGACTGCAAATCGATAAACATGTTATGAACATGTTAATGGAAACGACGTAGTGTCTCTGACGATCCACATCGTTATTTGATATGGTTTAATAAGACTAGTATAAAGATTTATATATATATATATATATATATATACGCTAATATTTATATTGATTTGTTGTTAAGAGGTGTTGCGCATTACGCTAACAAGCTTATATATGTGTGTAAAACAAATCGAACAGTACATCCCTGGATGTTAACCTGGGCTCTTATAGATTTTCTTCAGCTAAGGAGCTTAGAGGTTAGTTTAAGCGTGTTCTGTAAATCTGTACTATTTTAAAACTACAAGGCACTGTGTCTGTAGAACCTGTTAGCGTAGCTTATTGTTTCGATTCGTTATAGTCACCTAGGTTACTTTGTCTCCCCTATACAAGTGGTACGCTGATAAGTGTCGCTTTAAGAGACCACACGTACATGTACGGTGAGTGTATGAAACAGTGTATTTTACTTTACTCTATGGTTCATAAGTGTGTTGCTTTAGCGTGACTTAAATTTGTTCACATAATTCTTGTTCCCGTCAAGTGAAACATGTTTTCCCCACCAAATGTCAGCCACATACCACGTGCACTGGAACATTAACAAGTTTTATATACCGTTGATGGCTTAAGGTTTAAGTGTAGGCGAAAGCAGTTTGATCGTAACCGAGTAAGTGATATTTGTTACTTAACATCTAAAAGAACATCTGATTATCCTAATAGAGAACATCAGTGAAAACAGTTATCATTTCCTTACATTTACGAGTATGTATAGAGGAAACCAAGTATTATTTACGATGCTACTATTTTTTTTTGGAATGGGATGGGGATTGAATGACAAAACTATAAAACGTTTAGATACGTCAACTTAGAGAGTTTGTTAATATATATTTTTATGTTCCACACTATACAGCTGAAACGCTCTCTGCAGAAGTTCATAGACTTAAACTCAAAGCACTTGTGGAGAAAAATAACTTTATTTATTCCTAAAAATAAAAAAGTTCGTGTTCTTAATCGTCGCCAGTCGCTCTATGTAAGTAATGTTTTCCCAGAAGTCCTTGACCCAAAAGGTATAGAGCGTCACTTTTGTTAAAGAGGCAGGATCTTTATATCATACAGCACTTTAAGTAAATGAAAACTTCCTCATCAAAGAGAGGTGGCCATTTCTTGAATATATCTTTGTTAGTAACCTCTCGGCTAATTTACTGTGAACTCTAAGTTAATCCATCTATATATATATATATATATCTGTTAATTGAGTACTTTTATATACACTGTGGGGTTTGACTTATATGTAAATCTAGGTGTAACACATGGGCGTTTTAAGCAAAACAAGTCTATTATATATTATAATAAACCACTGTTTCT
>NW_013665793.1:787343-788897 GCF_000517525.1 Limulus polyphemus | reverse complement strand
GTCACACTTAGATGCCCCCACGGCTGAAAGGGCGATCATGTTTGGTGAGACGGGGATTCGAACCCGCGACCCTCAGATTGCGAGTCGAGCACCTTAACCACCTGGCCATGCCTGGCCTATCGCGCAAAGATACACGAGGGCTATATACGCTAGCCGTCCCTAATGTAGACTAAAGGGGCTTTAGCTAGTCAACACCACCTACCGCTAACTCTTGGGTTACTCTTTTACCAATGAATAGAGGAATTGACCGTCACGTTATAATGTCCCAACGGCTGAAAGGACGAGCATGTTCGGTGACGGGGATTCAAACCCATGATCATCAGATTACGAGTCGAGCGCCCTAACTACCAAGCCATGCCGCAAAGTTTGCAAATAATTTGTTTATCTTTTGTGCTTTTAATAAATGCATGTTGTTCACTTTATTTTCTATTAAGAAAGAAGCAGATATTAGGTGTCACATTTGTATTAATTATATATATATACGTCTCGGCTCGTGTCATTTCACAACAGGTAGGTGAGGCTTATATTAGTCTCGGAGTCACATTATTCTGAACAGTTAAAGTTTCAATAACTCTTGGAGTCACTTTGTTCTGAAAAGTTAGAGCGTACTTTGGTTTTTTAAGCCTTAACTACGAATTTTGCTTTATATTTTTTCACTGTATATGAAGACAATGTAATATTAAACTCAGAGGCGGTTGAATAGATGCGGGTATAAAGTGTTTTAAGAATATCTTATTCCTGATATCGCTGCATCATATATCAGGGGTTTGAAATTTATACGCATTTAACACAGCGTGTCTTAAGTCTAACCTATTCCCATGCAACATCCGGCTGCCATAAGATGTACGAATGCCTCGAGAACTCACATATTCACTAACAATTGTAGAATCAACATTTCTATCTATATATTTGCCAACGGAATTAAAATATACGGTTCATATATCTACCGTGAAGCTTATCCATCACAGCGCTCTTTAGAAAAACTTTGCTAAACCGTAAAACAGTCAGACCGTGTAATCTATAGTTACCTATAAAGATAAGGTCGACTATAATTCTATCATTTTATTTGATCAAGTTATTGATATCGATATATATTTATATAAAACCAACTCTAAAAAAATAAAAAAGATGTTATGTGTATTTGAAAACATTTTAAAACCAGGCTCTAAAGATATCACACATTTTATGATCATCTTACAGTACAAGTACATCCTATATCGTACTGTACAAGTATATACTATATAGTACAATACAAGCATATCCTACATAGTACAGCACAAGTATATCCTACATCATACTGTACAAGCATATCCTACATAGTACAGTACAAATATATCCTACATAGTACAATACGAGTATATCATATATAGTACAATACAAGTATATCCTACATAGTACAGCAACAAGTATATCCTACATCGTACTGTACAAGTATATCCTACATAGTACAATACAAGTATATCCTACATAGTACAGTAACAAGTATATCCTACATAGTACAGTAACAAGTATATCCTACATAGTACAGTAACAAGTATATCCTACATAGTACAG
>NW_013665793.1:777320-786496 GCF_000517525.1 Limulus polyphemus | reverse complement strand
AACAAGTATATCCTACACAGTACAGTAACAAGTATCCTACAAGATTATGGAATTGTATAGAAAATGTAAATAATATAAATTGTTATCTATAACATCTCCTTTCTTCTTGCCGTCCCTGTGGCTCAATAGTAAACCTAAGATTATAACGCAAAAATCGGGTTTCAATATCCGCAGTGGGCAGAGTACAGACAACCCATTGTGTAATTCTAGACTAAACTAAACAAGAAACAAATCTTTTATTTTTTATAATATATGCCATTCTCTTATGTTGTCAGATTAGTCAACATATATAGTAATTAGTCCTAGCACAACGTATACATGAGGTATACGACTTTCTTAAGAAAACTTCATAAATGTCCTGCAGGTTGTACTGCTTAAAAAGATCTTTATTTTAGCTTCCATATTAAGATCTCTCATAGTTAAACTTAACCCTACTTATTCTTCTTAGGAATTGTTTAAATCCGCAAAACATTATTTCAGTATTGAGGTCATTTTCTTTTAGTAAGTGACGAACGGTGGTGACACTAAACGTGCATTTGTGAAGAAACAACTATATATATATATATATATGTGTGTGTTTATGTTCTCGTTTCTGTACTTGGATTAATACTTTGGTCGAAATTGTAATTACAATTTGTTAGATGAAAGATGTAACGGTAAAACTGTCTTATATAGGTAAAATGCATTAAATTTTTACTTTGTAAGTTTCATTTAAATAGAGTTGATTTTCAGAAGATTTGTTTGTTTGTTTTGTAATTTCGCGCAAAGCTACACGAGGGCTATCTGCGCTAGCCGTCCCTAATTTAGCAGTGTAAGACTAGAGGGAAGGCAGCTAGTCATCACCACCCACCGCCAACTCTTGGGCTACTCTTTTACCAACGAATAGTGGGATTGACCGCACATTATAACGCCCCCACGGCTGAAAGGGCGAGCATGTTTGGTGGGATGCGGATTCGAACCCGCGACCCTCAGATTGCGAGTCGAGCGCCTTATCCACCTGGCCATGCCGAGCCTTTTGCGTAAGAACATTGGTTTTTGTGTTTGTTGTTTTAATTGTGTAACTTATATATGTATATCATTGTTTTACTAATGGGAAAAATTACGTTTTGTTTATCATATTCAAGCCAAAGAGAAAGTGTTGTACAATATAAGTGACCCTTACCCGGTGTTTCTGCCTGGAAAGGAAAAATAAAGTCATTAAAGGAATGTATTTTGCGATACAATCTTATGTTGGTTTGATAGTGACGTCTGTTTATATATGTGAAATATAATACAGTGGAATTAATTACCGGTTACTTTCATATAACTCCCGGCAATAATCGAAAGGTCCTTGTCGCATAATTCTGCGAAAGTTTAAAGTTTATGTCATTATATAACTAAATTAGTTCAAGTATTAGTTAGAATTTTTGCGCTATAGACAAAAATATTAAGAAGAGAACTGAGAATCTGAATACAAAGAGATTACCAGACTAATAACAAAATAATGGCGTTTTTACAGAGAAAGTTGTATCTTCGTCGATAATTAATCTTTGAACTTTTTTTGTTTCTCTGCTGTCCGTTTTACATATTGCTTTGAGCAATGCAGGTACTGTAAACACATATCGCTTTCAGCAATACAGGTACTGTAAACAATTCACTTTGAGCAATGCAGGTGCAGTAAACACATATCGTTTTGAGCAATACAGGTAGTGTAAACATTTCACTTTGAGCAATTCAGGTCCTGTAAACACATATCGCTTTGAGCAATACAGGTACTGTAAACATTTCACTCTGAGCAATGCAGGTACTGTAAACACATATCGCTTTGAGCAATATATGTACTGTAAACATCTCACTTTGAGCAACACAGGTACTGTAAACACATCTCACTTTAACCAATGCAGGTACTGTAAACACATTTCACTTTAAGCAATACAGGTACTGTAAACACATCTCACTTTGAGCAATACAGGTACTGTAAACATCTCACTTTGAGCAATGCAGGTACTGTAAACATTTCACTTTAAGCAATACAGGTACTGTAAACATCTCACTTTAACCAATGCAGGTACTGTAAACATTTCACTTTAAGCAATACAGGTACTGTAAACACATCTCACTTTGAGCAATACAGGTACTGTAAACATCTCACTTTGAGCAATGCAGGTACTGTAAACAGTGGCACTATCACTTCTAAAGTTGTAAAACAACAGTGTAGTTAAAATAAGAAAAAATACGTTCATATTACTAAAATTGCTTCGTATCCGAGAAAAGGTTCACACACATATATTTATTTCCATATGTTAGTCAATGTAAGCGGATATAAAGCTTAGTTTTAGATAATACATGTTAAGTTAGTTATAAAACATTTAGGATAGTTTGTTTTAAAAATTATATTATTATGGTAGTAAACGTGTGTTTTAACAGTTTCCACAAGTCTATATAACCACAGGAATAAAAACTGTCAGCTGTTGCTATAGTAATGTCAATGACAAATGAGGCTAGTTTAGACAGAAATATATTCCCCTAAGTATACACGAATAGCGTTAAAAAAACACATTAATGTAGTTCGAACATGCCGGTGGTTATAAAACATTATAGTTGTGTTCTACCGCGAACTCCAGAGAATCTTACAAATTGTTTTATTTGTTCAACGTTTCGGTTTTACGTTGTAAATTGTATGCTCCTGATGAAGGCATAAAGCCGAAACGTTGAACAAATAAAACAACTTTTAACCTCTAGTACCCAATGCACATAAACTGATTTCATCACTAGAGAGGTTGGGTACATTATTTTAAAACGATTCTGGTGCCTCATCACATCGTTAGAATCCATGTAGCCAGGTCTGGTTATGCTCTATCTGAAGACCTGCTATTTAATGTACGAGAACGACGGCTTACCAGCGCTATTTCAATATTTTAATCGTAAAGAAATCCATAAGCTCTGCGTCCTGTGACCTTATGGTACATCATCTTATATATATGGGATATCATGAATACTCGTTCTGTTCCCCAGCTGTTTGAGGTATGCGATGGTTTAACAGGTGTGTCGTGAAATCAATTTTGTTACACATTTCTTGTGTCGCTTTTCTAGACAGAGATTCTTCTTGACTATGTTGCTTATTATTTCTTGGGACACGTGGAGAACTTTATGCCACTGACCTATATGTTTGCGGATTCTTACTGGCGACAAGACGCCGCACTATACTTACCATGTCTTCAGTACGACATCTTTTGGATGGTCCTGGTACCTCAAATTTGATCCATATTCTTCTGTTTTTATTATCATCAAGTATTTGGAATATCCCCGTCTTGGAAATGTTAAATTTACGTTGGAAAGGGTTGTTATATACTCTTCTTAAAAGCGACCAGTTTTCGGTAGCATCACACTACAATGTCAAAATAGTTGTGATACATGCTCGTTTCACCGCGACTTTAAATCGGCCTTGGTTGCATATTCGAAATCGTTTTAATATAACATACGCAACCTTCTGTATTACTCCTACTTCTTTCATATACTTGGGGTGTTTGCCACTGGCTTTGGCACAAACCCTCTTCCCTCCAATAAAATTATCAAGGTTTTTCTAGTAATAAAGCTCAGTTCAATTTGATTTAAGTATGTCTATCCTTTCCAATTTTTAAATTACAGAGGAAATTTACCAAGCCAAGATTCCTATCTCTTTTAATTGGGGTGCTATGTTATACAGTAAATGTTATATTACGTAATAATTATTAAGTTTTATATGTTAAATATTAAATGGTAAAATAATATTACACTAAATAATAAGATTGATATTATTTATTAAGTTAATAGCTTTACCGATTTTTTAGTAAGCCTGTTTGTTAAAACTACTGACGTTAATGAGTCGAACATTTCGTAATACATTTAAGCTATTATCAGAGGTGTCTGGAGACAAGTAAAAACCCGAATAATATTTGAGAAAATGAAGCTTAAAACTATTGAGAATGAACAGACACATATAATCAATGAAGTAAAATGTAGAATACAATCAAAACATTATCATTAGCGTGAAATGAACAGTAAAGCAAACACATTAATACATAAAAAACAAATTGAAAAATAAAATCCTAATAAATGAAATACACATTGACGGTTGTTTGTCATTATAATAATTTAAACAGTATTAGTTGGATGGGTGTCTCTAGGCTTAGATCAAGGTGGTCTTTCATAATGTTAAGACTTTCCTTATGAGAAGTCTGTAGACTCAGATATAATGACGGTAAAGTTGTTAATAGATATTACCTGTGGTTTCTTCATGTGAACGAATTGGTGAGTGAGAGGATTTTACTAGGTAAGGGGGAGCTCTACCGAGTACTTCTAAGTGCTTAAAGACTAGTTTCAAAATGGCGTTTAGTTTTCCCAATGTATGAGATCTTACAGTCGCTACACTTGCTTACGTGTATCAGCCTAGGTAGAATAACCTTCAGTACAGCTGGTTGTTACACGGGAAAATGTTTTTAATTCAGAAACTAGGCTAGAGATAAATATAAGTGGGGGTAGAAGGTTTGTTTGAAAATCTGTATTTTAACGTATAAACTTTGAAAACCCTTCAAAGTTAGATAGCCAATGAGAGAAAATTTGGGAACAGTGTTTATTTTGTTACGAGGTTCTCATTTGTTGTTAAAGAACTTACGTGTGCAGGTCCGGCCTTTGGGGTGGGCGACGCGTGCCCCTGCACAGGGCGTCCACTCCAAGGGGCACCAAAATCGATATTGAAATTAGCAGTTCTTGTCAATTTTACAAGGGCAGGGGCGCCGAATACAAAGTTCACAGAGGCCATAATGTTGCCTATGGCCGGATCTGTACGGGTGACGTTACTTAGAAAGTTTGGTGGGTAGACATTTTGTTAATGAAGGTTTATTCATTAGTGTAACATTTTCATTGCTAATCCTAAAGGACAGCGCCTTTGAATACTCATATTGAACATCAAGATCGTTTTAGGATAATGTTGTGGTTTAAAATTTACCTTTTGATATTTTAATGTTTAACTGTTTAACTTGTGAATTATCTACTTTTACCTAAAGTTGAAACATTAACATAAAACTTCTGTTAAAACTTTTGTTTTTTTTCAAAAACGAGATGTACTTAATAAACATTGTTTAGAAAATAAGCAATATTATGTATTCTATTAAATCAATATTAAGACTGAAGTGATCCTCGCGGTTAGCTCTACCTGGGATCATGACCTTTATACATACCTAAGCCCTAATCCTTCCCGCCACTCCTCTTATGTATTCGTCTGTATTAGTTCAGAATAGATTTGCTACTTACTCGATGAGGTATGAAAACTCCACGTTTTGGAGGTGTAGAACGTAAATAAGCTTATAAAGAATGCAAGTCTTTATGACCAACATAAACTGGCGAAGCGTGAAATTGTTTACGACCAACATAACTGGCGATCCATGAAAGTCTTTATGACCAACATAAACAGGCGAAGCATAAAATTGTTTAAAACTGGCATAACCTGGAGAAACAGGAAATTCTTTAAGACCGAGGGTTTGGATAAAGCATTATAACTAACGTTTAATATTAAAAGAAGTTATATTTGTATGTGTTTCTGGCAGGAAGTCATTATGGGCCTGCTCACATTAATGTGCATAAGAGCTCAGCAATTGACTGCGATATTTCAGTAAATTCTGTGAACTTCAACCTTTTCAAACACGATGTTTAGTGAATAAAGCTTTGTTTGTGTATTGATCCATTCATGTCCTTTGGGAGTAACAAAACGGCTGATAAAAAACCACGAAATAGGGAGATTACGTTTCAACGGAACTACTTTGTATTGGTATAAATAGGTCCTGGTAAAATAATATCCTTCGTCCACGATATGCAGATTTTAAACGATTAGTCTTCAATGTCATCTCAATATGACATCACCCATGTGTATATACATGACTATACAGTACAATAGGTGTATAAGTAACCAATTTGTCATCTCAATATGACATCACCCATGTGTATGTACAGAACTCTACAGTACAGTAGGTGTATAAGTAACCAATTTGTCATCTCAATATGACATCACCCATGTGTATATACAGAACTCTACAGCACAGTAGGTGTATAAGTAACCAATTTGTCATCTCAATGTGCTGTTGTTTGTTACATTTCGCGGCAAGGTACATGAGGGCTATCTCCGCTAGCCTTTCCTAATTTTAAAGTGAGAGAAGTCAAGAAAGCTAATTACCATCACCCACCGCCAACTCGTGGGATACTTTAATCGTAGAGTAGGATTTGAACACCTTCCTTATAACGCACTCTCGGCTCCAAAGTGCGGAGCCCGCTTTTATTCTGGCGGTAACAGGGCGCGAACGAAGGAACTTCGGGATACACAGACTGGTACGCTAACTACTTGGCCACACATGACTCCACATTAATATAATGGATATGTAAAT
This sequence comes from Limulus polyphemus, assembly GCF_000517525.1. Taxonomy (NCBI): domain Eukaryota; kingdom Metazoa; phylum Arthropoda; class Merostomata; order Xiphosura; family Limulidae; genus Limulus; species Limulus polyphemus. Next base: position 780,101 of record NW_013665793.1, on the reverse strand, counting down.
TTAGGACTAATCAGTAAAGAAAAGGTACAAGCAGTCTGTTGGCTTACCGATATTAATCCAACATAATGTGTAAGCATGCTAGCTGCAATCAATGTAATGACTAATTTAAATAGTATTTAAGAAAATGGTAACCTTAATTTAATAAGAGACGAGAATAACGTTGAAATGCACGTAATTTGTTTTTCTTTCTCGAAAGGAGGCGCTCTTCTGTAAGCGTTTATAGGTTAATCAGTGAAACATATATAAACGGAAATGTCTTCTTGCGTCTGTGCGTCCGCTTTTCACGCCTACACGTTGTAATCGATCATAACCAAACTTGGCTTTCGCCCTTAGCTCATCCCACCCCCGGGAATACCATAGGACTTATGCATTCGGGTCTGACCCTCCAATGTCACTACCCAAGGAGCTAATGTATTCACCTTTAACACCTGTAGTTTTGTGTGTGTGTTTTTTTTTCACCGACCCTTAAGAAACTTCGAAGGCACCCTTAGGGCTCCCCCGGGAGTGGCGTATGTGACCCCTCCCCACGACACACCCTGTTGTCTATGTCATTCTATCTGTGTGTTCGTCTTTCACCTATCCCAACACTTTTGCCATGCGCCATGAGCTTTCTCATACTTACCTTTTATCCTAATATAATTATCAGACGCTTTAGAAGTAGTGTTTACGAATATTTAAATAGATACTTTAAAATATATATATATTTCAATTCCTTGTAACTGGAAGACAGTATTCATTAAATACACGAGAAGAAGTATAAAGTAGGTTTACTTTAAGATTAGGCTTATGATAGACTAATACGGTGGTTCAGGGCTGTAGACAACTTTGGAGGTAATGTCTTCCCTGGCATGTCCTACGTAAATTATGGATCAGAAACAAAAAAGTTTTATCACAATATTAGCAAACTTTAGAGGGTACTTCAGCATCCCCAGGTACTTGGGTGACTTTTCAGGTTTATATGTTCACAAAAAGATTAGTCAATAAAGCATATGTTTAAATAACCAGTTTCTTTAATGTCGTCTCAGAATTTAAGGAAGTAGAAACTGTATTCGCATAGGTTACCAGGGGAGTAACATAATGGTTTCAGATCTGAACGAAAACTACAATATTGGTTCACGGGTGGAAGGGGCTCTAAAATACATGCTACGTTTGGTTAAGATCGGTCAAGAAACTGAAGGCATGAAAGACGGACACACAGACAGACAGTGGCCTTCCGGGAAGCGACATAAATGAGGATCATATTTAAACTCCTACACCCCTTAGGGTATATCTGAAGTTTTGTATAGATCAATAGAATAGTATGGAAAACATACAATGGACTCTCGAGAGGGTGACTCAGAGGATCAAATCCGAACGTCGACCCCTATGCTACTCCTCGGAGCCCCTAAATGGTTAAGATTGGTCAAAAGCTCAAATGCTTATAGATGTGAAAAGCTGACACATATAAACAGTGATCCCCGAGGAGCGATAAGAGGAACTCAGATCTGAATGTCAACCCGAACGATACTTCCCAGGTATCCTTAAGAGTGAATACTAAGTTTAGTAAAAAATACAGGCATGAACATCGAACACACACAGTACTTCTGCTTGAAATATATAGAGGTTGTATAGTATTGATAATCTTGAACTCACAATTAACTTTAAATAGGATTAAGTTAGGTGAATATATATATATATAGAGAGAGAGAGAAAACATAAGATTTGTCCGGATAAGTTTACGATCTTTCATTTTAACTGTTCAACTTCATAAAGCGAACTCTTACGACTTGAAGACTGTATTTTTATAAACACATTTATTCGTATGTTAATCGTTCAGAGAATTAACACATTTAACTGAACACATATGTTACTTTCACATATTTTAATCCATGTCAGGCACAAGTCTTGATATGTACTGAAAGTAGTTAAATACATTTGAGGTAATATTGAATGTTTTGGTTTGTAATTAAGCACAAAGCTACACAATGGGCTATCTGTGCTCTGCCCACCGCGGGTATCGAAACCTGGTTTATAGCATTGTAAGTCCGCAGATATACGGCTGTGCCACTGGGGGGGGGGCAGGTAATTATGTGCTGTAAGCTTACATAGATATTTAAGTATGTTTGATCTCATAATAACGGGATTGTTTTAAAAAAAGTATTACAATACTTCATAACTAACTAAATTATTAATTACATATATAAATCTAGTATAGGGTGTACAATAGTTTACAGTAGTTTGAAATGAACTCTATACGTATATTTATACACATAAGATTAATTTAATTATACACATACAAAGACAACTCTTTTATCTTTGATATCAATTTCATGATATACAAATAAATGGTCAAGGGGTCGGAGCAAGAAGAGACCATGTACATAGAATGAAGTACTTTGGAAAATGGCTGGCTATCTTTGTATTTTAATGAAGATGGCTTTTTCTATAGTCAGTTAAAGATTACAAGTTTCCTAGTAATTTAGTTTCAGTTAGCCTCATATTTTTTAATAGATTGGTTTCAGATGACCATAATTTAGTTTCAGTTGACCTCAAATTTTCTAATAAATTGGTTTCAGATGACCATAAGTTAGTTTCAGTTTACCTCGAATTTTCTAATAGTTTGGTTTCAGATGACCATAATTTAGTTTCAGTTGACCTCGAATTTTCTAATAGTTTGGTTTCAGATGACTATAATTTAGTTTCAGTTGACCTCGAATTTTCTAATAGATTGGTTTCAGATGACCATAATTTAGTTTTAGTTGACCTCAAATTTTCTAATAGATTGGTTTAAGATGACCATAA
>NW_013665793.1:766323-776703 GCF_000517525.1 Limulus polyphemus | reverse complement strand
TTAGTTACAGTTGACCTCAAATTTTCTAAGAAATTGGTTTCAGATGACCATAAGTTTCAGTTGACCTCGAATTTTCTAATAGTTTGGTTTCAGATGACCATAATTTAGCTTCAGTTGACCTCGAATTTTCTAATAGATTGGTTTCAGAAGACCATAATTTAGTTTCAGTCGCGAATTTTCTAATAGATTGGTTTCAGATGACCATAATTTAGTTTCAGTCTCGAATTTTCTAATAGATTGGTTTCAGATGACCATAATTTAGTTTCAGTTGACCTCGAATTTTCTAATAGATTGGTTTCAGATGACCATAATTTAGTTTCAGTTGTCCTCGAATTTTCTAATAGTTTGCTTTCAGATGACCATAATTTAGTTTTAGTTGACGTCAAATTTTCTAATAGATTGGTTTAAGATGACCATAATTTAGTTTCAGTTGACCTCAAATTTTCTAATAGATTGGTTTAAGATGACCATAATTTAGTTTCAGTTGACCTCGAATTTTCTAATAGTTTGGTTTCAGATGACCATAATATAGTTTTAGTTGAGCTCAAATTTTCTAATAGATAGGTTTCAGATGACCATAATTTAGTTTCAGTTGATCTCAAATTGTCTAATAGATTGGTTTCAGATGACCATAATTTAGTTTTAGTTGACCTCAAATTTTCTAATAGATTGGTTTCAGATGACCATAATGTTCAACTGTCAACAAAATAATAAGATTCAAATATAATTTATTTTCGACTGACCTAAGGTTCCATGATTCTGAGTAGATTAGCTTTAATTGACCACAAGTTGCCAAATGGGTTAGATTCAAGTGACCAATTTCGTAAGCTGTATGTTTATAAGATTTACCTCGACTTTGGGTTATAAATGCAGTAGTTTTTGACTGTTGGTACTAATTTTATTCTGATCATAAATATCCTAGAAAACACTTATGTAACTTTATATCCAAATTAGCTGAAATTGTTACTTAAATAAGCACTGTAAAAATATATCCATGGAAATGAACTAGAAATTTTTATGCACAATTAGCTAACCAGATTTTAAATGGATATTTTTGTAATCTAGTACTGGATAAGTGTGACTTATAAGCCACTGTTCGAAATTACAGATAGAGGGAAAATTCAGCTGGTACTCACCAGAACTCAGTACCGGTTCTTTATGGAATTGCAACTGTAATACTGTTTCTTCTTTCTTATTTTTTTTGGAAAACCGGTACCGAGTTCTGCCATATTTTGTTCTTTTGGGAGGGGGTCAGTTTGAATAGTGGATACATAAAGAGGTTAACCTGTAGAAAACTTGATACTCCGTACACACTGAGTCAAGTTCCTGACAGAGGTGAGTATTCATACCTTGTTAAGGAGAATTCCACCAATGATTACAAGTGAGAACATTTCTATCTATCTGAGTAATCACTCAAACCAAATATAGGTTGCTGTGTTTCCATTTATTTGTTTTCATGGAGTAACTAACAATAACAGCAGGTTTTATAATAATTTAGACGAGTACCAAAATAGGCACATGCACGCTTTATCTAGCAAGTTTAATTATATAAACACTGAATTCAAAGTTTAGACTTCCACATGCACGTCTGAGAGTTATAGAATAAGCAGCTAAAATATAGGCGTGCCCATACCGCTGTAAAATAAATAACAAAGAAGATAGGCGTGTCCATACTGCTGTAAAATATACAGCAAAGAAGATAGGCGTGCCCATACTGCTCTAAAATATACAGCAAAGAAGATAGGCGTGCCCATACTGTTGTGAAATATACAGCAAAGAAGATAGGCGTGCCCATACTGCTTTGAAATATGCAGCAAAGAAGATAGGCGTGCCCATACTGCTGTAAAGTATGCAGCTCACAAAATAAGGACATCTCCATATTGTTGTAAAATATACAGCTTGCAAATAATGGCATGTCCGTACTGTTGTAAAATATACAGCTTCCAAAAATAATGACTTGTCCATACTGTTGTAAAATATATAGTTTGCACTGTTGTAAAATATATAGCTTGCAAACGATTGGCATGTCTATACTGTTATAAAGTGTGCAGCTTACAAAATAATGACATATTCATATTGTTGTAAAATATACAGCTCTAAGGTTTAAAGTATACACGATAGATATAGTACGGTTGGTATATTATGCTACTATAGGTATAGTATGGGTGGTATATTATGGTACGATAGATATAGTTTGGTTGATATATTAGGGTACGATAGATATAGTGTGGTTGATATATTATGCTACTATAGATATAGTATGGGTGGTATATTATGGTACGATAGATATAGTTTGGTTGATATATTAGGGTACGATAGATATAGTGTGGTTGGTATATTATGGTAAGATAGATATAGCGTGGTTCGTATATTATGGTATAATAGATGTAGTATGGTTCGTATATTATGATTATACTTCTTCTTTCCTCTCACTCAAAAGGTCTTATGGTTACTGACGCCGTGATTGTTTGACCCACTCCGGGATCAAGAAGACTAGCTTGTAGGTCAACCAGTTCTTGTCAATTCAAGTAAAAATAAATAGTTTTACTAATGAAATAATTGGCGTTAAAAGAAATAAGTTAAAAAGTGTTACTCAGTCTTTACCCTAATTTGTAATGATTTAAATAAAATTGGTAGAAAAATCACAGTTCACTAACTTAATCTAGTTTATATCAAATATTTGTTGCTCGTCCTATGTGACAATAGTGTAGTGTATCGACCACAACTATGTCAGTTGTATCTAGTTGGCCTGATGAACCCTGGGATTGGGCAATATTTCTTTACATTCTCTCAGAAGTTCTGGGAATGTAATTGATAACCACTCTAAATCGTGATTCGTCTACAGATGGTGACCCCAAACTATTGGCATATTTAAAAGGGCAACACCAATAATAATGGTCGCCACCATGTGATCGTTTGAATGTTCTATACAACATGCGTTTACTTTCATGAAATTAAAAAAAAAATCTATTTCTAGCTATTAATTTACCTGGTAGATTTTAAATGACTAACAATATCTCAAGAAGTTCACGCATGCTCAATGGAACTATTACTAAGCAAATTAATGCAATCTTATGCGTCAGTGAGAGACATATGATGTTGGAGATTTTGTATGGTCATTCATTTGAAGAATCTTATGATTTACAGATGCAGTCATCTGGCCCGTTTGATAGACAAGGTTTCAAGGAAAGTATTTTACTCATTCCAAGCGATAACTATAATTATTTTCAGGGAGTCACCTCTAATTGTTTTTATCTATCGTCACATGAATTATTTGTAATGTACTGAAGATGATACATAGGAGATAAGATGTTTGTTTAGTTGAATATAAGGAGTAAGGCCAGCCAATGCGCAGCACCCGCCATCAAAAGGACTTTTTGCGTTTTTTTTGAACCGGATAACATTATTTTTAGCGCGCACATGTCGAACGTGCGTTTTCGTAAGTATCACGACTCAAACCTTGGACCCTTCGATCCACACCAGGCTACGCCCGAGCGAGATACATCTGAAACGAGAGTTGTTAACATTCTTTTGTTGTTTTTAACTGTTTGTCTCAGTTAATACTGGTTTTATAGTCACTTCTATTATTTATGGTGTTCACTTCCTTCCGACATTCAAATAGTTTAGTCACTGACGCTGGAGGACCATTTGGTTTCACTGCACTTCATGCATTATTGATTCAACACCGACACGTTTTATACAGACCTGACTTCTTTATAACTTACCAATGGTAGTAATTGACATTTTCTGGCCAATCGTACAGAATTTAAATACACTGCTTGTATATGAAGATTAGTTGTGGAGTTCACATTTAAAATAAAAATGAAAGATTTTATGCTACAGCTTTCAAAAACGCTCTCTAATAGTGAATTTATTATCAAGTAATTATAGGCCAGAAATTACTTTCTAGTGAATCTGATTCTAGTTATCTGATTTTCAAAATTTACTTATTTTAATCCAATATTTCATGCATAACACTTAACGTTTCGCCTCTTAATTCATTATTTGCTCTTGTTTCAAATGGTACAGTTTTGGGACTTATGATCTTAAATTCGGATGTCTATACTCGTGGTGGGCATAGTACAAATAACCCACTGTATAGCTTTGTGCTTAAAAACAAACAAACATATAAATCAAATGATATACAAGGTGTCCGAAAAGTCTGGAATAATAGGTGATTTGCAGCTTTTCTTAATTTCAGACATATGATTATGGCGCTGTCAAAGCACGAGAATGTCGACTTTAATCCTTCTGTTGATACAAACTTGTTTCGAATTGCAAGGACGACATGTGAAACACATTCTTTAAATTTCGTTGAAGTGCCAATGGTTTCAGACTTTTCGGACACTCTGTATTGTAAACATATCTTGCCTAACGAGTACCAAAAGTATAAGCTTGGTTTTTGTTACATTTTTGTAGTTGATTTGTTAATGTTAATTTGAGCACCAAAAATAAACATACAGAAGAATTGTTTGTTTGTTTGTAACTAAGCACAAAGCTATACAATCGGCTATCTTGTGCTCTGTCCACCACGGGTATCGAAACCCGGATTCTAGCGCTGTAAGTCCGCAGACATACCACTGTGCCACTGGGTTGGCCATACAGAAGAAAGCAATTAATAAATAGAAACTGTTAACAAAAGTATAAATTTGTTTTTTGTTACATTTTTGTAGTTGATTTGTTAATGTTAATTTGAGCACCAAAAATAAACATACAGAAGAAAGCAATTAATAAATAGAAACTGTTAAAAGTAGTTCCATGTCATAGGTCTATTTTAGCACTACGGTTTCCAACATTCGCTTTTCACAAAATATCATTTATAGACTTAATTACGTCTGACTCTCCCAGGGCTTTCTTTAACACCTGTATGGTAGCATCAGAAAAGAATTAAATTCTCTCAGGATTTGACCGACGTGAGAGCTTTCCAATTGCTATTTCCAGAAGTAATTTATTAGGCATATTTTACCAACAAATTCAGGCGATGGAATACTTCAATAGCCAGATATCAAACAACAGCTAACCCGTTATACATGTGAACATCTTCAACAACACTTGACATTCTTGTTTTACCTTCCGCATGGTAGTAAAGAAGAGAAACACTTACAGAATAAAAGTGAGGATTATTTACTAATCAGTTTGTTTGTTTGTTCTGAATTTCGTGCAAAGCTACACGAGGGCTATCTGCGCTAGCCGTCCCTAATTTAGCAGTGCAAGACTAGAGGGAAGGCAGCTAGTCATCACCACCCACCGCCTACTCTTGGGCTACTCTTTTACCAACGAATAGTGGGATTGACCGTCACATTATAACGCCCCGACGGCTGAAAGGGCGAGCATGTTTATTGGGACGGGGATTCGAACCTGCGACCCTAAGATTGCGAGTCGAGCGCTTTAACCACCTGGCCATGCCAGGGCCCCAAGTAAGTGAGACCGAGGACAAATTGTCAATGTGATGGAAGAACAGTCATTTCCTCCCGCTATTTTACTATATTTAATGTATTTCAACAGAAGGTGGAAAATAGTTCAAGACAATTCAAAATTAGTTTAGGAAAGTCGTAACTGTTTACAGTTTTACCAGGGTGAGATGTATCGAAACTTTAACCCTACAAGTGACAAGATTATCACTGTAGGGTCAAGGTTAATATTTTCTTATCACATAAATACAAACAATCTTAGTTTTCTCGTCAGATCAACAACAAACTACCAGTATATGAGCATATAAAAGGCAATATCACAGACATCATATCAACATTTACCATCTCAACAATAAACAATCAAAATTATTTGTATTCCAACGTCTGTAGTGTCCCGAAAAAACAATAATTATTTTATGTACAACTAAGCTTATCTTCATTATGTATTTTTTATATGTCTTAAATTAACATATATCGCTTTATGTCCGTTGTTTGGAATCCATTTTTGATTGCCGAAACATGACCATGGTCATTACATTAATCTCATATTCAATCAGAACGGGAACTTTACAACGTGATTAGCGTTTATAACATTGTACCAGAATTGGATAGTTATATAAAAAAAACTTTAAAAAGAGAATAGTATATGGCTATTCATTAACAGTTAATTCAGAGATTGAGAAAATTATATGTATTTTTATATAAAAATGTCAGCTTTGAAGTTCAGTATGCTGTACATAGGAGGCGCTTTTGCTCAAATATCCTTCGCATAGTTCCAGTTTAAAAACATTAATTATCGAATTGATAACATCCGTTGTTTTACTTAGGTCACAAATGCAATTATTAAGATCGACAGCTGTATCTAAGTTTAACTTTTTCTTTTAAATGAAGTATGAATTCAATTATTTTAATTCATTTTATGTGGCATGTTTGTTTACTTTATGAAATCAAGTTACTCAAGCATATTAGCAACTGTCCTTTGATCTGTTTCAGCCAATAAAAGTCGCGAAAATTCTTGAATTTACATAATAACGAAATCTTTTTCTAAGCAATTTGTACTTAAATTTCTTTTACTCTTTGACAATAATCTTGAAAAATACAATGTTTTAAATCAAAGGCTATAATGATATTTTGTTAATTTATACGCTACTGTTTTGATTTTTCGGAAACAAACAAATCTTATTTATTTGAAATAAAAAATACATCCATTCGTATTTCTTCAAATGTATTCATAGAATTGTAAATGTCTTCTTTGTTAACTTTTTATAGAACGGGAAAATATCTAGAAAAACTCGTAAACATTCTTGTATTCTTCTTAGTATTCAAAACCATTGAAAATGTAAGATTAACGAGGCATTACTGTTATTATTAAATGTGAATAAATTCTGAAGTTAGATTGATCAATATAAAGGTTGTTAATCTGCATGTTGTAAATTTCTGGTGTTAAAATTAGTATTTTGTTAGTTTTCAGTTACAAAACAAGCAGACGAATGTATTGAAAGTTAATGCAGATGGACGATTCAGTTCGTTTTTCTTAGGTCAAACCTTTTTATAGTGAAGTTTTCCACAAACAGCGAAACCGAACAGTTATGCCCCTAAAATTTTAGTCTTACGGATGAAAGTAAAGTCAGGATTCAAACCTTGTACACATCTTAGACGTATCACTAACAAGCAGACTCATAAAAGTTGTCCACGACATTATGAATTTAAAAGTTCCTGCTGGGAAAAGGATTTCTACGTACACAGGTCTTTGTATGAGACATAGCATTCGAAACCTTGTGATGATAGCGTTCTTATTGAAGATAAAATATACTCGTTTTTAAGAAGAAGAAAATTTATGGATGTTTTATAGATAGCGTGATATAGTTTCTTATTTCACGTATAAAAGTTCTTACCATGCAAATTGCATTGACAATTTATTTCCTTAACTGCAACCAACAATTCACTTTGACATAAATTTGTTATTTCTGTAACTAGATATGTTGTATAATAGACAATTATACCGACTTCCAAATCTTGTTTATTTCACTTTTTATGTTTTAAAACTTTATGCTCGATAGAGAAAATCAATAGATTCCGTTTTGTAAAACATCATATTAATATAAAAACGTAGTGTTGTAGAAGACGAGTCCAAAACATCATTTTCAGAAGTTCTGAGATACATCATTTGACCATTTTCTGAGTAAACCAACCATTTACATCATAGTGAAATATCCAATATTAAATATTCAAAAAATAAGCTAAATATTACTGTAATAATTGCTACCCAAACTGATTTTTTTTTCATTTCTGTATAAAATATCTAAGACCAGAAAGAAGAAAGAAAGAAAAAAAAACCTACTAGGTTTATCTTCTTCAGAAAATATTTCGTATATCTGATGGAAATATAAGTTTTATAAATAAAATCAATAGCATTAAATATTGGATATTATGTTCACCTAGAAGGTGTATGATTTGGTGGATCTACAACAGAACAGTTTCTTTTGAAATGTTTGTTTGATTTGTTGTTAAGTTCAAAGCGACAAAATGGGGTTATCTTTGCTGTGCCCACTGTTGGTATCGAAGCCCGCTGTTTACAATTCAAAGCCCTGAGACACGTGGGTAGTAGTGGGGTGTTGAGTTTCACTGGACGATAATTAACTTTTCGACTGTTGTAGTTTGGATAAATTAACGCCTTGTTTGTATCAAAATGAATCTTTTACCTTTTGTGTTTAATTTAATTTTACTATTTTACGTCTTGAAATACGTTTTACTATTTTATTTCTTGAAATACGTTTTACTATTTTACGACCAGTTGATATGTTTAATTAACATTAAAACTCATTCTGTCTGAATCTAGTTGGCATGACTTTCTTGTGAAGTTTGATTTACAGGACGGTATACTATTCTGTTTACCCTAAGTTGATCTACGCTTGAGTTGCTAATCAGCAGTATGAGACGCGGTGGTAAAATACTCTGTGCTTTCCATAATCGATCAGCATGATCAGACATTACTTTTTGTGTTGAGTCGATCTGAAATAAGATACACCATTACGTGTGTATCTGGTTGATATGAATGTCGAGACACCACTCTGTGCTTAACATAATTAACGTGCTTCAAGACACATTTGATTCATCTGCAGGACGAGACATTGAGGTATCATTAAGATACACCATTACCGCGAATTTAGTTGATGTGCACGGCGAGACATGACCCCTTGGTTGTCATAACTGATTTGTACCAACCAAGAGACGCCACTGCAAGTGTATTGATCTGCAAGACTAGACATCATTACTGTGTATCCGGTTGATTAGCACGGAGTGATACGACCCCTTGGTTGTCGTAACTGATTTGTACCAAGAAACGCCACTGCAAATGTATTGATCTGCAAGACTAGACATCACTACTGTGTATCTGGTTGATTAGCACGGCGAGACACGACCCCTTGGTTGTTGTAACTGATTTGTACCAAGAGATCTGCAAGAAGTACCCACGCTTGTTATACTCAAAGAAGATGTACAAAACAACACACTGTGTATCTGGCTGATCAACAGTACGAGACACTGTTTCATTTGTGTTTAGTTGTATTTTACGATTAATCAAAACAGTGCAAATTTTATTTATTTGCTCTAGACAGTAAGACATCTTTTTATTTTCAAACCACTTTTGTCATGTCGAGGTACCAACTACTGCTGTCATGGCCCCAAAAAGGACTCAGCACTTTTCAATTTCTGTCTTATTGCTCTAGATCAGCGGTTTCCAACCTTTTCACCACCAAGAACCCCCACGTTTTTTGAAAGATTCCATCTACCCAACAAACTGTTTTTCTTACTAATAATTAACTTGTTTTTCCATTTTTCACTATCAAATAAAAGACATATATAACTGAGTGTGCAATTAAAAGAACAACAGAATTTAAAAACTTACCTGTTTAATGAGATGGTATTATCTTCCCGGACCCCCAGGGGTCAGGGGACCACAGGTTGGGAAACACTGCTCTAGATAATAGGACACTATTTTGTTTTATATTGCAAAGGAACTTTCAATACATACAATTAGTTCATTTTATACACTTACAATGACCTAATAAATCAATCAAAATAAAAACATTTTTCGCTTATCGTTAAGATTTAAGCTTAAAACTATTTTCTAACATCCCATGAAAGAATAATTCATGAATTATACCCTTTCTATTAACAATAGATGTTTTTCATAACACATGGATGCCTATCTAACTCGATTAATCAAAAATGTTTATTTAATGTGATTAGCTAATCACCTGTACTAAACACGATTACTTCGACATATTTCTCACTGTTTATTTTACTGTAAGTAGAACTGTTAAGCGTTGAGTTGAATGATCCATTAATATGTTTCGTTGTTTCAATATTCATTTTTGCACATTATCGTATGAACAAGAGTTGGTTTGAATATCAAGTGCCTATATTAATTTAAACGTTTTTTCTAGCATGATTACTGTTTTAATTCCAACTCCCTGGAGGAATAATTGTCTATCAAAAATCATTCATAGATCTAAATGAAATGCCATGTATCCATATTCTTGAATAATGTGTTTTGTTTCATGCTTTAAAAGTATTATTTGGACACATACATAAAGCTTGACTGACTACACTATGTTTCTATTGATCCGACTAATGAATGACTACTTTACGTTTGTTTTAGACACTTACACGAAGATCAATGATATTTTATATTGATCCGTTTAAAGAATGACTACATTTCGTTTTACTTTGGAAACTGACACGTAGATCAATGATATTTTCTATTAATCCGTCTATTTAACGAGTACGTTTCTTTTGGAGACTTACACGTAGATCAATGACATCTTCTATTGATCCGTCTAATGAATGACTACATTATGTGTTTTTTAGAGCTACACGTATATCAATGACATTTTTCCATTGATCAGTCTAATGAATGACTACTTTACTGCAGACTTACACGTAGATCAATGACATTTCTATTGAT
>NW_013665793.1:756118-765746 GCF_000517525.1 Limulus polyphemus | reverse complement strand
GTCTAATGAATGACTACGTTACGTTTGTTTTGGAGGCTTACACGTAGATCAATGACATTTTCTATTGATCTGTCTAATGAATGACTACGTTACGTTTGTTTTGGAGACTTACACGTAGATCAATGACATTTTTCTATTGATCTGTCTAATGAATGACTACTTACGTTTGTTTTGGAGACTTACACGTAGATCAATGACATTTTTCTATTGATCCGTCTAATGAATGACTACGTTTGTTTTGGAGACTTACACATAGATCAATGACATTTTCTATTGATCTGTCAATTGAATGACTACGTTACGTTTGTTTTGGAGACTTACACGTAGATCAATGACATTTTCTATCGATCCGTCTAAAAATTAATTAATCTCAACATAGAAATCTGGTAATGTATAACGAACATGCCTAAATATTTTTGTAAAACATGAAAGTTTATTTAGAAAGTGACTATTAAAATAAATCGAAACTTAGAGTTGACGGCTTTTTTACAAGCTGCAACATTGAAGTGTTTTTTGTTTTTTAGTATCAGTGCCAAAAAAAAAAACTTTTTGAACGTTTCTGTTTAATCCTCAGAAGAAACTCACTGTCGCTCTAAACCCCCGGTCATCTATCTTGTGGGCAAAGCCTCCAGTAGCAAGTGTAGACCCGCCTTCATTTCTGCTTCTCGCACCCGATTGCCCAGAGTCACTGGGTAAGAAAGTTGACTTGAACCATCAGTCCGTGTCTTCGGAAGATCGCTAGGAGTGGCAGATATTCACGGACATAAAGTGAGTTTTTCGGAAGAGGTAAGTTCTATAGAGTAACGTCACTTTTTAATCAAGCCTAACAATTTTTATATTTATTTATATTTGTGTGCATAAATTATTCCGAAATGATTCTGTAATTAACGTTTGTTTATATTTGGTGTAGAAAAATAAAATAATTCTTGATATTAAATCGCTGGAAAGTAATAATTGGGAATTTCTATTTTTTTTTAAAATCCTCTCGACAACAACCGTGTTTAACATCTGCAAATGTATAGTTTTATTTGAGTGAAATATTTCGTAGAAAAATAAAAAGTGATAGAAATAAAATTCGCAAATGGGAATTCTAAATCTTTTTCTCATTATAGACATTGAAATCACTGACTTACGCATCACCAAAACTGTGTAAAAGTCTGGCTTTTCCGGTGCGGTTTATTACCTGCCAGCTCCTCGTTCTGAACAGTTAAGTGAGTGAAGTACTTTCTCTTCACCAGATGGCGCGATAAGAACATTAAGGTAGTTCTCAAAGCCGGGCTCCTAGTGACAGTAAGAACGCGGTACTTGTAGTTTCAGTTGGGTTACCACGAGATTCTCGAGAACCCGCTGTCGAAGCCAAGAGAAGGAGTGCCTATTGCATATGGCAAGCCTACTACGAGGGGTTAGGTACAGTTGCCTGTGTGTATTTAGGAAGATCTTTTAATGCTGGACTAATAGAAAGTGTGCAGAGAAGCGTATTTCATGACGTAAGAGACGGAAATCGTTTGCAAGACAAACCAGAAGGTTGAGTGAGATGTAAATATGTGTATGGCATCATATAGTCGTTTCTTTTAAGCTTGTTGAAGTTTTTCTTTTTAGCTCTGTTTGTGTAGAAATATAGATGAAACGATATTAAAATTACTTATGTTACAAATAAACTGGTGTTACGTTCAAATGCTCTTAATTTATTATTTAACAATGCAATCTTGTTAAAATGCTGCTGGTCACTAAGTTTTAAAATGGTATTCCGAATAACATTGGCATTGTTAAATGTAAGACTCTTTAGAAATAAGGTCTGAAAACTAATTGGAACATTTGTATAGTTTAATTACATTGGGTAGTAGTTTCAACTATGGACTAGCAAGTCTTAACATTTTTCTAAACTGCAGCTCTGAGCATATCATTTAATTAACTGACGTGTGTGTAATATGTTTCACATTACGATCTAATAAAACAAACACACGTTTTACCTGTAAGATTGTTTTTAACTGTCTTTCTTTTGGTGCTAACTCCTTGTCAATAATTGTGGTTATTTATGTATTTTTTAACCAGTGTAAGTTTGATTGTTCAGTTACTTTTTGGTGACGTGTGACGTAGTACTCACGTGACTTTACAATTTACTAGGTTGAGGCCCTAGTGTTGCGAGAATAACGTGCCAAGACGGCTGAGTATGATGAACGGAGCCCTCTATGAGGACAGCACGAGCAGTCGGCCAACTCTGGACCCCGTGCCGCCAAGCCAGCCTATTCAGCCTGCTCCTCTTCACATTCCTGCCAAGAGAGTCACCAGTGGTTTGCCAGTATCATACACACATCACGAGCACAGTGTGGAAAACACTGCCGCCGTGATCCGACACGGGCATGGTGGACAGCCCTGGTCTTACACCGCCGAAAACCACACAGCTTTCGACCCCCACCCTCAGTACAACCAGACTTTGTGTAATGTCAGAGAGGCCGGAATGGCTCCAACTTATTACTACAATGAACACGCCGTCAGAGCGGTGGGTACACCAGATAGAAAACCTTCACTCAAGTTCTGGTCGAACACGTACGAATTGGCGTCCCCGGGACCCAGCAGTGTGGCTCCTGCAGATTCGTGCCAGAGTTTCGCTCCACAGACCTGGTGTAACTATGCTCCGTATCCTACCCGAGTGCCGGGCCACGTGGAGCCCCATGCACCCCAGCACATGCCATATCTCGCCAGCGATGACCGAGGACGTGCGCCCATGGACTTCCCCCACCCTGACAGCTACGGATTTCGGGGTTTCGGCGGGACTGAAGGGCACGGACCGACACATTATATTCCAGCAGGTGCTGGTAAGTAACACTAAATCTTGTATCTTCAAGAACTTTATTTTTTGAGAAACAAAAAGAAAAAAAAAGGCATGTATCTAAATACTAACGTTGAATGTTCTAGTTGTATATTCTGTTACATGTCGCATATCTTAAGACTTCGGCTTTAGAAAATAGAACATTTTTATAAAGGGCATGACGTAGTAAGATCACCGAATTAGTAATAGCCCCTGAGCAACTGGAGCAGTTGTTGGCTAACTTAGTTAAAGTGTAACACCATTTTACTCCTTTCGGGAAAACCAAAAAAAACGCTACTTTAAAATCAACACGTCGTATAAGAACGATTTATTAAGCACGAAGATACTAAAAAATCACTTTAAATTTTATTTCCTTAAACCCAAAAGTTAAAGTAAATTTCCCATTTCATCGTACCACGATATTCTGAATGAGTCAAAGCAGCCTTTAACTTCCTCGTTACTTTTGTTGTTCTGTAAAAACACACATAAACATTAGTTTTTGTTTCTGTTAAATTAAGTCGAGGTCTGCTAACAGTCTTGTATTCTGCAGCGTACAACTAGTTTACTGGTAAACTCAAGAAGACACAACTCGAGTGCATGCGTTTAGCTCGCATGTCATGTATTCTGGGCTATTACTGTTTTATTGTCTCATGAACGGTAGTAAATATGTTTATGACTGTTAAAGCGAAGCTCACAACACATTTGTTTCTCTTTATTTTATAGACAACAAAAATTCAAGTGAACGTTTGACATTTATATGTTAAGTTTCGCTAAAAAGTAAAAGTTAAATAATGTTACTAAGGCACTGAATGTTTGCACTTACAAGTTAGTATGTTTAGCCCTGACCTTGAAATACAAGTTAGTATGTTTAGCTCGTGACCTTGAAACGAAACTATTCTATATACTACGTGGTTCAAAAGTTTAACCTTCATTTCAAAATTCAGTTTTCGATAATCATTTTAGATATGAAAATCATCTTTAAATATAAAATTCTTGTTTGCTATGTTACTGAGATAATATGTTTTATTTTCACAATTTTTTCTCAGTTCCGTTCACAGGAGAATCTTTAATGGCAAATCCCTTGGACTGCACGGGGACGGTCACAGTCAGAAAAAAAAGAAAACCATATTCAAAATTTCAAACGCTTGAATTGGAAAAAGAATTTCTCTTCAATGCTTATGTTTCGAAACAAAAACGATGGGAACTTGCACGTAACTTAAACTTAACAGAACGACAAGTAAAAATTTGGTTCCAGAACAGAAGAATGAAGAGTAAAAAAAACGCCCAAAGAAGTGGAGACAGCCAGAATAGCAACAACATAATTGCCAACAATAACAACTCGGACCCGATTTCTGCCAAATAAAATTTTAATTAATTGAACATCTTAAGTCAGAAATATGATTATTGCCACTTCGAAAGAGCAGCTATACTAGCAAAAATATTTAAAGAAACTATAATTGCTCAGAGAAATAATGTAAAACAACCTAACAAATACTCGAAACCTGGCAAAAAACTAGAAGACTATGGGACCTAAAGGCAGATGCTATCTTGATGTGACCAAATGTTTTCCGACTAATTCAGCTATTTAATTGAAGCTAGCTTTCAATTTGTTTTAATTATGTTTAAAACAACAACAACAACAATAATAATAAATACAGATGAGCGCTATAATAGAGAACTGTTAATTTACGGACTATGTATAGCCTCTACCCAAAGATGATTGCATTCAACAATCCGCTGACAAAAATTTTTAATAGTTTGGGGTTTCAATGTTTTGTTGCTCTCGATATTATACGAACAAATCCACGTTCTGGGTTGTGATATTTGTATTACCGTTATGTACAGCCTACCTCATGAGCCCTTACTAAAAAAAAAAAATGGAAAAAAAGTTTAAAAAATACATTTTTGTTTTTGTTTAAGACGGTTAAATTTTGTACATTTGGATTTTTTAAAAGTTTTAATGTGTAAAATGCCTGAAAGCCGTTCATAAAACAATATAAAGGTGAGTTTTGTCTTTCAACTGTATCACGTTCTTCTATGAGATAGAAACTGGAGATAATGTTTTGGAAGTTCTGTCAGTGTTCTAGTTATTGCGATGGGCTACCAATGTGTTATAAAAAGATTAACGCATTTGTTTTGCTTGATAGCATTATTCATTTAAAAGTTGTTTTCGGACGCAGTGACCTGTCCTAGTCATGGCGTCTTTTGTGAAAGAACCTAATGAGTGGATTACCAATTTGTTATTCTGTAAAAAAAATAATGAGTGTATTGTCTTCATCCTGTCCAAATCTAACGTGAAAATCAATGGCTGGGTGTTCACGTTTGTGTATTTCATTTAGAATATTTCACTGTGACCATATTTAGATGAGTACAAGTTGTATGTAGTTCACGTGACCAGATTCAATCGTATGGTTCCTGATGTCATAAATCCGCAGAAAGGTTGTGACATTGACCATTATCATGAAAAATGTTGTTAATATCATAATTTAGGTAGTGTAAATTAATGTTTTATAGTGTCGTTATTGCTGTATATAACGGCTGTCTGTATACTGCTTTTTCCAACAGTTGCTGGTAGTTTCAAACGTACTGTTGTCATAAACGTGAGGTTAAAATGCTATTTAACAACTAAATCATAGGCCTGTACAGAACAGGTGCAATTTTATAATTTTTTTGTCTTTAACTTTCAATTTGGAACTTTTTAAAAATAGAACAGTATAGTTTGGTGAAACACTGACACTGGCTGTACAAAGTGACTGTGCGCATTGTCGCTTGATTTGTATTGTGAATGAATTTTAATAAACGTTGTTCAATGTATAACTATGTGTTTATTGGAATGAATTTAAGTATCATTTGAAACACTCAAGGAGCTAAGTACGTTAAAAATGCCTCTATCACAAAGTCAATATTCGTGTATAGTTTTTACTTAAAATATCACGTTGTAGAAGTACACAGTAAAAAATGTGTTGGAGAACAGGATAACAACCTATTTTTCAAGTTTTTTCTCAGCAGATGGCGTTCTCATCGTAGTTTTTACATATATATATATATATATATATCCAACACCCTATTGTGCTGAGTGCTATCAATAGGATACCAGGAAACTACCAATATTTTGTCGTACGCATGCGCTAGCGGTAATGGAAGCGTGAAATATACCCTAGATCGATGAGCTTTGTGTTTGCCCTTGGAGCGCCGGTAAAATGAATTAGAGGAAAGGGGAGGGGGAAGAGAAAGATGTGCATACTGAGAGGAAGCAAAGCTGACATGTTCTAAGAGAAATGTTTTTGAAACATAGTTTCCGTTTTCCAGTCTACTCTCCTCGCCATTAATTTTGGTAATCTTAAGGTTGTGAACTTCGGACAACTTCAGTTGGAGAGTCTCAAGCAGCGTATCGTGTTAAATACTGTAGCACCATGTTGCAACAGTGCTGGAAGTACCATTAAATCAATATTGATTTTTAGATTAATATCCTCATTACTTTTCCAATAACAACGGATTGAGTAGTTTTGATGCTGTTTCTGTTGGCGCCAAAAAGTGAAATTAATTATTTAGAGCTTTGATCGCATGAATTGTGGGAATAAAATATGGATTATCTAAATGGCGAAAAAAAAAAAAGCTTAAATTTATAATCAAATAATTGTAGAGCTAATCTCAGTACCATACAACCAGTTGTGAATTTAAGTTCCAACTTTTACTGACACACACAAATAAAGTCTTTAGATTCTGAATACTGCTTGGAAATATTATAAGAATTCTATATTTAATTTGTTGTAAACAGGTATAATGAATAAAACAATTACATCAAGAATAAATACAGGTCTTTCATTGTCATGAAATACACAATTAGAAAATCATCATAAAAATTAAACTCCCGAATTTATAAGAATTATTGGATATTCATGAATTTCCTTTCGAAAATATTGGATGTTTATGAATTTCCTTTCGAAAATATTGGATGTTTATAAATATGTTTTCGAAAATATTGGATGTTCACGAATTTCCATTCGAAAATATTGGATGTTTATGAATTTCTCTTGACTCGGTGTCGTCACCGAATTCTGAAAACATCAAATGTCATCTCAGTGCAGTGATTCTCAACCGTGGAACAAGTACTATAGGCGGAATATGAGGATGTTCAATGTGGAATACGGGAATATTATTTAAGAAAAAAAAGATGAATTGAAAATTACTGGTTTTTCAATGTTACTGAGATGATCTCAAATTAGCATTTGTTTTTTCAGTTATTAATTTTTCGTGCAAATACATTGTTAATTAAGCACGTGAGTAAATTACATTCATTTTATTTATTCTGTTTTTATTATCTTGTTTAGAATTTATTTAGTAGAAGACTTAACGATTTGTTTTTGTATTTTTATGTATGCCAATTTTGTAACGTATTTCACATTGCGGCTCATAAGATGCGAGGCCATTATAGATAGCCCAATATCCAGCTTTGTGCTTAATAAAAAACAAAAAAACAAAAAAAAACTCCGATATGGATCATTTTCACTTTTGTGTGCTTACGGAATCTTATCATCTTCACTTTTGTGTGCTTACAGAACCTTATCTTGTCTACAACACTGTAATCTGATGTAAGATAGTCATTTTTCTCCATTATCTACTACAGAAGAAGTTCCCAACCTCTTCAGTATTTGTACCACTTGACTTTCAACCAAAACCACGGGTATCGAAATCGGGTTTAAAGCGTTATAAGCCTTCAAACGTACCGCTGAGCCACAGAGGAGCATCAGAGTTGGTATTATTTGGATATCTTTCTTCCACGGCAAAAAGAAGAATTCTAAACAGGTTTACATATTTATTTTTTTTTCTTACAAGTGTGTAAGATTAATTTTAAATAGTTCAAATGTAACATTTCGTGGTGTGTACTTACAATTTTTTCTTATCTTAGTGTAGCAGGAAAGTTGTTGTTTTCTGTGTTGGAGATGTTATAAGCCGTTTACTAACAACACTATCAGCATTTGATGAAGGTCTTCACACAGAGAATGTCGTTCATCACAAATTATCAAGGCGACTGAATACATAGATGTCTACTCGGCCTATAATCTAACTAAATTAATGTTCTGTAATAAAAAGTATTATGAATGTGTGTGTGAGTGAAGTTTCAAGTATTAGTCACGACATCTTTAACTTCAGAAAGTTTGATTTGATTGACGATAGCGCCATCTACCACGTTATCGAACCTAATTTAAAATCGATTAAAATTTTAGCGGTCTTTTGTTTGTGATCACGACTATCTGTAAAATTTTCAAGTGTGTATTATCGAAACCAATTTTCTAAAATTTTCCTGGTATGAAATACCTTGTTTTTAAATACATAAGGGAAAGCTGCTTACCAATAATACTTCTAAATTACACTGCACGTGTAACAATAAAGAAAGGAAAAGGAAATATAGGTCATCACGGATACAACACATAAACTACTGTTATATTGTTTGACATTCACTACAAAAGTAATATAATTTGAAGAAAGATGATTTACGCATTGTATCATAAAATCTGAATGAAAAATCTAAAAAGAAAAGGCACGAAGGTGAGAAGATATAAAAAATACCAAACTTACAGAACTATTCAAGCTAGAACTCCATATCTAATGTTTTATGAGTCACTTTTGATGCATATCTATTTACTGCTCATTTCAAAACCATGCAACAATTATATAAACTTATGCAACACAAGGTTAAGATTGTTAATATAATTATACAACATAACACTTTAAATCCGCTACACATTTTATGCTATGAGTAACTTAACAACGATAAAAAAAATTTTGACATTGGAACTATAGTTTTCCCAATAGCTAGATGTTTGAAAAGCGTGATTTTTTTTTCAATATTCAGACTAGAATTACTTAAAATAATCCGTCAATCACTTGAATTACTAAATTTGTTTGAGTTTCGATAATATAATTAATTTTTCTTCCCCCTTTTTTACTTATTAAATAATTTAGAATGACACGTAAATTGAAGAATCTGAGTCTAATATTTTAAACAATTACCAAAACACCTACAATATTCATATGGAGTTCATGGGGGTCCATGGTGGACACGTTGAGGTTGGAGTTTGGGAAGATAATTTGCAGTGTAGTGTGAATTTCAGCAAAAAACATTTGGCTAAAATTATTATAATTACTCTAAGGTTAAATATATAATGGCAGAATTGAAGATTCAGCTTATCGTGATTAAATTGTTAGATTATCTTTTAGTGTTATTTATCAAAATTAGGTATGAACGGCCTAGAAATAGCGTATTTTTATATTTTTGCGCTGTGTAAGCGTTAACTATTGAAAGTCCTACGTGACCTGTGTCAATCCACTTCATGTTAATTCTAACCTGTAAAATCACAAGACTGAAACACTTTCATAAACTTTATCGTAATGCCAGTTGATGATCAAATACGGCATACGTTGTTACAGGTGAACAGCTGCTTTTTGAATCAGACCCTACATCACCAAACGTAAAGTTCCGTTGTCCTGGCTTTAAGATAAAACAAGTGATCATAATTCTGTGGGGGTAAATATTCAGATGCAAGTTAAAGCTAATTCACATCGTCACTGTGTCAATTTTATATTTTTAGCACTGCTACTAGTGTAACTATTCGATTTCAATTTGTAACATAAAATTCAAGGAGGGATTAAAAGTTTAGTAATTTTCTTTATCATACATCATAACGGTTTTAAGAACTTCAAGTTTAATTAATAATATCTTCATTATGTTACATCTTTCAGAATAGATGAGAATTTAGGTGAAGTACAATTCAGTTCTAGTTACAGCTGTCAAAGGTTTTAGGTATTAATGTTTTA
>NW_013665793.1:751436-755348 GCF_000517525.1 Limulus polyphemus | reverse complement strand
AACACCCAAAAGTGACAGTAAGAAAATGGTATTCAGAAGTTGCCCTGGCCGAGCCAATCTCCTGAAATGAACTCCATCAAAAATCTCTGGGCCATACTCGACCGGCAAGTCAAGAAACAACAACAACAACAAAAAAAAAAAAACAACAACTTCGAAGAGCGATCTACTCTAAGTTTTGTAAGCAAGAGTGGGCGAAAATCCCACAATCTAAAATTGACGAGATGATTCTCACGATACACCAAAGGATCAACGAACTCCACGAAGCGAAAGGAAGATCTACTAGATATTAATTAAGTTATAAATATATCAATTCATGTGAATATGACTGAAAATTTTCATTTTTTCTGAAAAGGTGGTGTCTATTTACTTATGACCACGCTGTGTACACAGAGGAAACAACACATTCCTCCACGTCATTACCCCTTCTCAGGCAACTTACACAGAGGAAACAACACATTACTCCACATCATTACTCCTTCTCAGGCAGCTTAAACAGCGGAAAAAACACATTATCTCACATCATTATTCCTTCTCAGGCAGCTTGCAGAGAGAAAACAACACATTACTCTACATCATTGCCCTTTCTCAGGCAGCTTACACAGAGAAAATAACACAAGGATTCCAAAACTCCATGGTGCTGTCTCAGAACTTTGATTCTCCCACATACACAAAACATCGTCAACAGTCCATTCCCGAGGTATTTACAGGTGTATTCTATCTTTGCAACAGAGACTAGCAGTTTGAGTACAAGACAAAGGTTATCACATTTAATTTCTCGCAGCTCCTTATTTTATTTTTATTGAAATGGCTGGTCCTATTTCATGGTTTGCGTCATCTTTCAACTGGTGCATGTTGCTTCGTTCATCCCTGTCTCGAACCAGTTTCTTTCGTACACACTTTTTTCAACTGAAGATGGTTGGCTTTGATTTCCTAGTAAGTTCCAATATTGTTGTTTTTATCGCAATGTCTCTAGGTAATGGGTCAAACAAAATGGGTTCCACCAACAATGCCCTTTGTGAAACTAGACTCATCTTTAAACTTTCCCATTTTACTGAAAACTTAGGCACATAAAAATTTGATTATGGTTTTTATAAAAGTGTATTGTCAAATGAGGGGTAGATTTCATTGCTTGGTTACTAAACAGATAGTGAAAGAATTCAAAATACAAATCAGTAATGAGGTTTCTAGTCATTTTTGGCCAACTAGGGGTGTTTAAACATGCTTTTTAAAGAAGACTAATTAATACTTATTGTGGTAAAAAAAAACAGATTTGTTTAGATAAGCTTCATATCTTTAGATGAAAAAATGTTTGAAGTTTCTCTGGATTTTCTTGACACTCCGTATTTTAGCACATTCTTTTCTACTATATATTTTTATTGTTTTCATGTCATTAATAGGTAAAACATAAGGGTTTCCTGGGTGTTATTCTGAACACACTCATATATACTTCCATTTCTAGTGGATGACGTTATGGGCTAATATGTGAATAACTGTTGGAAAAACCCAAATTTTCGATTAACTGAAACTACCGGGTTTGGGATCTATATCACCCAATGTGATGTTATTTTTTAACCAATTTTATTAATTTACAGTAATAATGAAATTATTTGTATTGTCGTGCGTCAATGGAAGCTTTTGATCATAATCATAAGAACATTGAGGTCATCCTTCAAGAATATTAATGTCATCCTTCAAGAACACTGATGTCATCCTTCAACAACATTGAGGTCATCTTTCAAGAACATTAATATAATTCTTCAAGAACACTGATGTCATCCTTCAACAACATTGAGGTCATCCTTCAAAAACATTGATGTCATCTTTCAATTTGAGAGTGCATAAAACCCAGATGTTTGTAACAATTCGAGAGTGCATAAAACCCTTGTATTTGTAACAATTCGAGAGTGCATAAAACCCTTTTGGAGCTATTAATACAAACCAGTATTGATTATATAATCTAAAGAAAAATATATAAAAATGAGTCATCAAATACTTAATAGAAATAGATGTAAAAATAATAATTATGCCCACTACTAGTTTACGCAATACTTATTCAACATATTGTTTTACAGACCCCCACCCTTAAAGTTTAAGTAAAAAAAAATATCCCCTAATAGTTGAGAGTTTAAGTATGGTTTTAAAGTTATTAGGAATAATTTATATTATGTGATTACAGCAAAAACTAATGTCTCGTTTGCTTTAGAATAGTTAATATAACCGTAAGATTAACTTCGTAAAGTTGGAAAACGGTTGATCAACTAATGACTAAATGGTAAAATGAAACTATTGGCTATTGTAATTGAAAGAGCAGCATTTTTTGAAGCTTATTGTTACAGTACGAGTTATCCGTGTGAAAAAGCAGCTTTTATTGAAGCTTATTGTTGTAATGCGAATGCTCTTAATGAAAGAACAACTAATAATGAAACTTATTATTTAAGTACAAGTGCTCTTAATGAAAAAACATCATTTATTGATTCCTATTGTTGTAGCACTTTCTAAATATATATTGTTCTGTTATTATTATTGTATGTGTTAGTATATATTTCTAATCATTAAAGAATGCTGAATGATTATTTTTTTATACATGGAATTCTTTAACGTATTTAATGTTCTCATAAAATGGCCACAATATAAATAAATCAACAAAAGTATTAGGAATGTATCTGATATCATCGCCGTCTTTTTCTTCTTCTTCACCAACCATTTATAACACGTAATTTGCTATTACATTTTTTGCCTTTTATTTTATTTTTCTGGACTAAATCTGGTATGAAAATAAAACAAAGATTTATTCATACTACAACTCACGTTATGGTGAATCAGGCAAACACGACTGAACGTCTCGTAAAGTCACTGCATGTACTGCATCTCTAGTAAATACTTTGTTAATTACGTTTAATTCTTTTTTTGCTAAGCTGGTTGTTTTACGTACTGGAGGGGGGTTATCTATCAAAAGTACTGTATATCCTATAACTACGTACATTTAAGTCCTTATTAGCAGACTTACTGTTCACTTACACTGCATTTTTCATCTTCTTGCTTTATTTGTTTTTTTATTCTATACAAATTTTGTATATATATTTATTATTATTACAATGTAACAAGTGTGGTTCTTGACTCATTAAGTTGACTCTTTCGTAGCAAATACCTTAGAAAAAAGACAAAATCTGTCGAATTCTTGGCTTTTCTTATCAACACAGAACTGTGTACTAACTTCTTAATACAGTGTGAAACAGAGAGATCCTCTTGTCTAAGATGTTTTCTAATTCCATTAAGGAAAGCTCATTAAATATTGTTTATATACACGGTTTTCGCTCCTTTACTATTTTATGATAGTCAAATATCAGTTCAGTAATCTGAGCTGGTAAGTTCTTCGATTCAGATATTTGGTTGCACTATTCTATTTTTTGTTAACATCCTTTGTAATGATATATACATGTTATATATATGTACACCGTTAAATATATTTGTAGCTAAACCGTATTTTAATGCTTTCAACTGACGTTTTTTCAATAGCTAAGCCTATTTTTTTACGTGAAATGAATAATGGAGAAACGGTACATGTCAAGTTACAAGAATGATGCTATGCATAATACAGAAGACGAAAAATGTAATTTATTAAGATGAATAAATCTTTCTTAGAAAAACATTTAAATGTAGAGCAGGAAGGGTATATGTTACCCTTATTACAATGTATAATATTTTTGATTTAAAGTAAGGATGCTAGAACTTTGATGACACTTCTACAAAAGTTAATTCAGCAAATGTTCAACTATTAAAAAAAATTGTTATATGTATGAAGGGAATATACTTTAGAAAACCATCTAAAACCAAATAATGTATCGGAAGTATCAACGATGAGACCCATCTCATATCAGATGAATACCGGAAGTATCAACGATGAGACCCATC
>NW_013665793.1:744988-750929 GCF_000517525.1 Limulus polyphemus | reverse complement strand
CCTAAAACCAAATAATGTATCGGAAGTATCAACGATGAGACCCATCTCATATCAGATGAATACCGGAAGTATCAACGATGAGACCCATTTCACATCAAATAACGTGTCGGAAATATCAACGACGAGACCTATCTCAGATAAGATAAAGTACCGTAAGTATCAACGACGAGACCCATCCGAGATCAGGTAAAGTCCCGTAAGTATCAACGATGACACCCATCTCAGATCAGATCGAAATAAGACGCCCTTGTTGTGGTGGCATTTGTTTAAAAATATACCCAATAAATCGTCTAAAGTTCTAATGAAAAACAAATAACCCAATCATATATTGTACATGAAAAAAAAAAAGAATGTTTCGCAAATGAAACGATTTTTATACTTACAATTTATATAAAATAAGAAACATTCTGAACATGAAAATTACTCGTTTGTTATCTATCTGAGATGCTACAGATGAGCTTGTAACTAAGTTACCACAAACCAGACTATTTAAGGCTGCTACAAATCAGTTTATAACCAAGGTGATATGATACAGACCAGTTTGTAACTAAGATACTACAAAACAGACTGTAACTATCTAATACACTACATATTAGTTTATAACCAAGGTGATATGATACAGATCAGTTTGTAACTAAGATACTACAAAACAGACTGTAACTATCTAATACACTACATATTAGTTTATAACTATCTAAGATACTACATATTAGTTTATAACTATCTAAGATACTACAAATTAGATTGTAGCTATCTAAGATACTACATATTAGTTTATAACTATCTAAGATACTACATATTAGTTTATAACTATTTAAGATACTACATATTAGTTTATAACTATCTAAGATACTACATATGAGTTTATAACTATTTAAGATACTACATATTAGTTTATAACTATCTAAGATACTACAAATGAGTTTATAACTATTTAAGATACTACATATTAGTTTATAACTATCTAAGATACTACATATGAGTTTATAACTATTTAAGATACTACAGTAAGTTATATCAATTTGTTATCGCTTCCAATCACCTAAAATACTTAATGAAAACCTGAAAAGGATTCATTTAACCATTTTACAAGCAGTTAAAATAATGATAATATAGAGCAGCTTAGCCTATAACTATCTAATATATACCAGTCTAGCCTATAACTATACAATATACAGCAATATGGCCTCTCAATATCTAATATATACTAATCTATCCTGTAACAATCTAATATATACAACAGTGTAGCCTATAACTATTTAATATACAGCACTATAGCCTGGAACTATATATTTATAAATACATATATATATCATGTACAGCAGCTTATTCTATAACTATCTAATACACAATAATCTAGCTTATAACTATCTAATATACAACAATGTATCCTGGAACTATATATTTATAAATATACATATATATATCATATAAAGCAGCCTAACCTATAACTATCTAATATATTACAGTTGACAATGAATGTAATAAAAACAAGTTTATGATATACAGAGTTATTACCTTAGGTGAACCGAAACGTTAATGATAATAAAACAGGAGTAGTATTAATGGTATGATCATATCAAGACTAGGCTTCAGTTTGAGTAGAAGTATGCCTTGGCGTCTAATGATACAATAAATCTCTTGGCTTCCATGTTTAATAACTGCGGTGTTTTCACGTAACTTTACGGTACGAATCTGAAAGCATTTCAATAACTTTTGAAATGAATTTCTAAAACATATCTTATCTTAACTCATTCGTAAAAAGCACAAGAACAAAACTCTAAAAGTTGGATAATCTTCGAAACATAACTTTGCCCTCGTATAGAAACTAAGTTGTTTATGTGTAGGTTTCTGGTTGTTCTGCTTTAGGAACGAATGGAATTTGAATACATTCTCTTCAGATCAGTAATTAGCTGATATTAGTAGTTTTAACAACAAAATATAAAGTCGATATTTTATATTTAAACTTTGAATCAGTTCGACATAATCTTTTGTTTTCGGTATGAAAGTTACAGACTGTTTTACAGTGGTGAATATAGCTTTTCACAATCGAACGCTACAGGACAACAGCAAAATTACACTGTAAATGCTAACACTACGTTTTATTGATTCCTAAAACAATGTAAGAATTTAGGTGGCAGGATCTTATCTCTAGGCCATAAGCGCTGGTTGTGGTCTTCTACACCAGGTAAGTCCCTGATAAAATTCAGACTCTTTAGAGACCACTGGTATTTATCATATCAATTGAGTTATTTTAGATACGAATGAGTATATAAATAAAATAGAGATACACATAAACGAATGAAATAAGGGATTTTTTTCGCTGTATTGACTTCAAAGCCTTTCTGTAATCGTATCAGTTCCCAGTTAAGTCATTTTCCAGGCATATCTAAAAAAATTGTAGTTCCTTGTTATCCAATAAGGAGTAGTTGAAATAAGAACTGTTACAATAACCAAATATATATATGATTCTTTTTGCTATTGTTGTTAAACGTAAAGCAGGCATTAAGTTATATTTTAAAAAAATCAGCTGTGTTCTCCTCTTTTAAAACAGCAATAATCAATGAAACGTTGGTACAAAATATAATTGATTAATTCATACATTGCTAAGTGCTGTTCATTTCATTAGCATACTTTATTCTTTTTTCTTTACAATTCCAAATGTCCCAACTGCTGCTTTAGATACACAGTTCTCACTTTCAACAACAAGTAAAAAACCCACTAAAATAGGTTTAGTTATTTTATTTCTGTACATCACGTTACATATGTAAAATAAAATGAGAACATAAATATTAAAAATTTGGGGCATGGTAAATGTTTATTATTATATAATATATATTACGTACACATATTTGCAATTTCATCGCCTCACGTAGGAAAACTAACATCAGACTAAGTTCCGACATTGTACGAACTCTCAGGGCAAAGCCTTTTTTGTATTTAAACCTCCAAAAACCAATATCTGAAAATTTATTTCTTTGTTGTAGTCGGGAAAAGAAGAGTATGCTATGTAAAGCTATCTTTATGATCAAGTATAGGAAAATCTCACGCAAAAATTGTTACTGTAGTTTGCTATTAAGCACATAGCTACACAGTTGGCTATCTGTGCTGTGCCAACCGCGTATATCGAAACCCGGTTTTTAGCGTTATAAGCCTTCAGACTTACTGTTGAGCCGCTGGGGTGGCTATCGAACAAGAAAGTATCCAAATAAAAGTTCTGAAGAATTGTGCAGCAAACACTGTTCGATTTTGACTCCACTATTTTAATTATCAGCATGAAAAAACAATGAAGTTTTCATTAAAAAATGTAAATACATTTTTTTTTTACTTGTGTCACTTAACATCTATAGATTATCCAACGTTTGTTCGCTTTCCTTACAGATAGCCCTCAAGTGGCACAGCGGTATGTCTGCGGACTTACAATACTAGAATCCGGGTTTCGATACCCGTGGTGGGCAGAGCACAGATAGCTCATTGTGTAGCTTTGTGCTTAATTACAAACAAACCTTACAGATATTACACATATTTTAGCTACCTTATTTTTGTATACTTTCCAGGACATTGCTGGTAATATATAGGTCTTTTTACCAGATAAGTTTTTTTACAGTTTTTGTTTGTTTTCTTTAAATGTTACGAAGTGTGTACAAACTCCGGTTTCTTTCACGAAATTAATCTAAATCCCTTTCCTTAAATTCATCAGGAAATATTCCTCACAATTTCTTAAAAACACATTTTTGATATTATCGTTTTTGTTTTTTACCTCACATTCCTTTAGATTATTTTTCTTCCAATTTCCAAGTCCTTTTCAAAATGTTTACACTAGACTTTTCCTTAATTTTCTCAAACCGTTTTGTTTGTATTCTTCAATTTCTTTACTTTGTATTCATTTAGGTATTTCCTTATATTTTTTGAATACCTTCACTGACATTTTCCTTGAATATTTAAGGCCTTTTTTAAAAATTCAAGGAAAATGTAAGTACGTGTTTATTTAAACAAGATTTACATCATTTTCCTACAGTATAACATAACATGTTACAAAGTTGGAGAAATATAAAACAACTTGATCCAGGTTTGCAAACCCAAAGCCCTTTCTTTACCTTGTAGCAGATTAACCAAACCACACCCCTGTCTTTTCCTTGTAGCAGGTTTGCAAAACCAAACCCCGACCTTTATCTTGTACCAGGTTTGCAAACCCGAATCCCTGTCTTTATCTTGTACCAGGTTTGCAAACCCAAGTCCCTTTCTTTACCTTCTACCAGGTTTACAAAACCAATAAGCAGCCTCTACCAAAGCAGTATTTCTAACAACAAAATAGTTAGTTCCATTTAAATGCTGTTAGCTAAATTGTCTAAAGTAAGCGATAGTTGACAATAAACATACTGTATAAGAGTGTCCATATTTTGTATTTCGGTAAAGGATTTAGATACAAATACAATTGGTCCTGGGTCATTATATTGTAACCTAAATATATATATATATACATATACATCACACTAGTGTTGCTACAGTGTTATTCTAGCAGTTATGATAAGATGTTTTTTTACATCCATTTTTTTAAAGAATTCGATGTCTAATTGAAATAAATTTTCTAAAAGGTAATCCTTAGGTTGTGAACGGTGAAGCACGATAGAGACGCGATACGGGTTGTTTATTAAGTACTAGATTGGAAGCCGGGCTCTCTCTGTGTTTTGTTTTTCACGATTAGCTATATATATATATATATATAAAGAAGTTTAACATAAAATGTCCACGTGGTTGCTGGATCGTACATGCTTTTCTAATTACTACAAAGTAGAACTGCGCTCTCTCTCAAGTGTAAGTAATATCCGTAAGTTGGATCCCTTCAACTTGTTATGTTTTTTATAGGCGTAGACGTCATTGGTGCACCACCAATGTGCTCTGCTTTCTAAACTACTTGAAGATAGAATATATACAAAGCACTGTGTTTTATGTTGACATAAAACCTATAACACTATACTTCTGTACGGTATTTCTCCTCGGTTTAATCGCATCAAGTTTCTAATGTTTGGAAGTAGGTTTTAGGAAACTTTCTTTATAATGAAATTTGTAATATATATATATATATTTCTATAAACCAAACAAGAAACGGTAGATTGTATAATCTAACTACACGTTCAACTGACCGCAGGTTTACACAATGCATAAATAGAGGAGGGCAGTTTGATAGAATGTGAATAGTATAAAATGGTGGGTGAATGTTCATTATTATTTAGATTCTTAAAAGAGTTGTGAAAACGTGTGGTCTTAACTTGTGTGTTGTGTACGGATAAAATAAATTTAACAATTGTCTTGAATATATTTATAGTAAACTTCTTAAAACAGTTGTGAAAACATGTTATATTAACTTGTGATGCAAACGAACATAAACAGCTTCAACAATAGTCTTGAATATATTTATAGCGAGATTCTTAAAATAGTTGTGAAAACGTGTAATCTTAACTTGTGTTGGAAACGAACAAAAACAGCTTCAACAATAGTCTTGACTATATTTACAGTGAGATTCTTAAAACAGTTGTGAAAACATGTAATCTAAGTTGTGTTGCGTAGGGACAAAATCACTTTCAACAACAGTTTTATGTATATGTATAGATACCTATTTATACTCAGGTAACCGCTTTCTGAAAATATAACAACTCTCAGTGCTATTTCGTCCTATTAAAACTTCCGTTCAACATTATTATGATGGCTGAGAGCAACAGCTTAATTGTTTCAACCGAGTTATACTAATTGTAATAAAGAAAGTACTAGTCCCAGTTCTGAGTAAGATTACCTTCACCCATTCAACCAACTGAGTTATACTCATTGTAATAAAGAAAGTATGAGTGAAAGTTCTGAGTAAGATTACCTTCACCCATTCAACCAACTGAGTTATACTCATTGTAATAAAGAAAGTATGAGTGAAAGTTCTGAGTAAGATTAC
>NW_013665793.1:736064-744371 GCF_000517525.1 Limulus polyphemus | reverse complement strand
CACTGAAGAATGTCCTGTAAAGTGTGTATCATACGTCTATCAAGGTTTGTATGACACTGAAGAATGTCCTGTAAAGTGTGTATCACACGTCTATCAAGGTTTGTATGACACTGAAGAATGTACTGTAGAGTGTGTATCATACGTCTATCAAGGTTTGTCTGACACTGAAGAATGTCCTATAAAGTGTGTATCATACGTCTATCAAGGTTTGTATGACACTGAAGAATGTCCTGAAATGTGTGTATCACACGTCTATCTAGGCTTGTATGACACTAAAGAATGTCCTGTAAAGTGTGTATCACATTCGAAGCTGTAGCTGCTATTCATTGCACTTCGAATTTCTCGGTAAATGTAAAAATGTAAAAAACATTTTCAGCATATAATGCAAGACGCTGGAATAATTTTGGGAAAAGAGAGAAAGTAAGCACATTAAATGACCTTATTTTCACATATCTACCAGAACTGAGCGAATTTTCAGTCTAAGAAATCAGATAATTTTAGAAACCAAACTTATTTGCGTTATATTTTAAAATAGGGTGTTTGACAAGATGTCGGCCAAAGTTTTACAGTCTAACATCCATGAAAAGAAAACATTTGTTCACAAAGGTTTTCTGTTTCATGGCAAAAAAAAAATCATAATTGTATATAAAATATTCCTTGACATTTAATTGCAGGAATGATTTTAAATTATAAAATTAATTTATAAGGACACTAAAATACATCTTGATTCAAGAGATGTGAATTATATGCTGAATTTCATTTATACTGGTTTTGTAGATACTTTACTATAACACTAATACAAATAGTCCAGTCTTTCAAAAGATACTTTTTCAGCATATGTGCTTCTTTTGTTTGTTTATAAAGGCAAGTCTGTACAATGTGCTATCTGCCTTATGCCCACTGCGGGAATCAAACCCCAGATTTCGGTTATAAGCCCTCAAGCTTATCGTTGAGCCAACGGAGGAAGTTTATTTACTCAAAATATAAGTTTACATTCGATATTTTGAGATATCTAAGCGTAGATTTCTGAATTTCGAATTTTAAGATAGTATTCTGTTTTAATGAACATTGAAAGCCTTTTAAGCTTGCATAACTACAAGGTGATAAATAATTATATATTACGCGTTTGTCTTCATTATAAATACCTGATGGATAGGTTGTACACATATTATATTTTATTTTATTAAGTTCTGTAACAAATAGAAGGTCGGTTGTGGCCTAGTGGTTAGCGTGCTCGGACTGTGGATGTGAGGGTACATGTTTTGTGTCCAGTTGCCGCAAAAATTAATCTCGCTCCTCAGTTTGGAGCCATGGTTACGTTATAAAAATATTCGATTAGAGTAGCCCAAGAGTTGGCGGTGGGTGCTGTTGACTAGTTTGCTTTCCGTTTGGTCTTTGAGTTCAAAACTAGGGACGGCTAGCACAGATTACTCATGTGTAGCTTTACACGAATATTCAAAACAATAAAATAATTTTGTTACAAATTTTCTTTTATTTATTTTCTAAAGTTGTATAAATTTGATAAGATAAAGCTTAACTTTTTAAGCATTACTCTTACTGAACAATGCTGTATATCTACGAAAATTATTATTTTTTTCCCTTTATATAGAAAGAAAGTATGAGAACTCATAATGCTAAAAATCGGGTTTCGATATCGGCGGTGGGGAAATCACAAATAGCCCATTGTATAGCTTTGTGCTTAACAATAAAAAAAAAGCTAATATATATATAAGAGAAAAATAAATATTTACGATTGAAACTATGTTGTTTATGGTCTTGCGATAGATAAATAAAAAGGTCACTGTAAATGAAAAAAACTGGAGTTTTATGGTAAATAAACGGACTCAAAATAATTAAACTTATTTCTCTAAACGTAAACACGTATTTTAAGATACATTAAGATAAAAACCGAATTATGTAAAAGTAATTACGTATTTTTGGTGCACTTAGGCGATTATTTTATTGCTAATAATGTATATTGTAAACAATGTACAGTGTTATTGTAGCTTGTACACGTGAATATTGTGATGATTAATAGTTGTAAACGCATACATGTATATTAGCAAATATCTTATCTTAGCAAGCTAAAGATAAAACTGGAATGTACGGTACTCTTATTTGGAGAAAACTTTTCAATGAACCTTTAACGGACGTGAAAGTATTTTACTTTAAATGAAACATTTAATCACAACCCTGTTGAATTTTCTTTATATGCCACAGAGCATTATTCACTGGGTAACTGATTAGTAAGCATTTTATAACCCTAACCAAATATTACAATCAATTATAATTTATGTTTCATTTATTAGACAAATAGCATTCGTACCGTATCTGAACACAATAGTCTTAACATGTTTGGATATGTATAAGACAGAACAAACACGTTCGTGTTGGATACTGAAGAAAACACCTACCTTGAGCCATTATAGCTAGATATAATCCCTTTAGGCTATATTCCATTCTTTGAATTCTTCTATTGTTTCAGGTTTTGGAATTTTAATCACGAGATTAACTGATTTCACGAAAGAACTTCCATGTCTTCGTAAGGCTCACGTTCAGGATTGTCAGTGATGGCATGAAAGAGGTGCTTCTATACGAAGTACCGCTGTGACTAGCGTAATAAACACACCCTTCTTTATCAGTGTCAACTAAAATAAGTTTCCGAACAAACTTAACGACTTTTATTTTCAAAGCAGGTTTTAAGTACAAAAGAATTTTTTTCCCAAAAAAGTACAAGAAAATTAATCAGTACTGAATGTAAAAGGACGAAACGAGAAACGATACTGGTATCAAGTCTATATATTTGGACAGAGGAAGAATAAATTTTGATAAAGATTAATATTAATATAATAACTGTCAACCTCAATTCTCTTGTTCTCTCTCCTTCGTTCGAAATATAGTTTTGTTTGTACATATCTGATAATTTTTCGTTTCACTATTCAATGAAACACGGAGAATTCTACTTTTTTGGATTTTATTTTACAGGTATGTCATGTTGATAGAATAATTTCCCAATATTTTTCACTGTGAATTCATCCACAATATACATTTTCGTAAAAATAAAGTTTTCTATTTTCTCGATTAATGTGTAAAGACCTCAATTATCAACGTGGACTGTCAATCTTTGGATCGAGGGTTCGAATCCCGTCATAGAACATGCTTGCCCTTTCAGCCGTGTGTTTGTGGAGGGATATATAATGTGACGGTGACTCCCAGTTTTCGTTGGTAAAGAATAGCCCAAAAGTTGGCGGTATATGGTGTTGACCAGCACCTTCTCTCTCTAGTCTATCACTTCAAAATTAGGGACTGCTAGCGCACATAGCCCTCGAGTAGCAAACAAACAAACTTTATCAAAGCTTTATTCTAGACGTTTATTTCAATATCTTGTGACTACAAATTATTAGTTAAGTTGAAATAAAGCATCTTACGTAACAGTGACGTTTTACGAAATTATGAAATTTAAAACAACAGCTATCAAATGTTTGTTATATCAACACCAAACTGATTCGGTGAAATACAACACAACTTGAATAGGACACAAGTCTGGTGTTTAACGGTTACAAATTCTAGTAAAATACAAAACAACTGGAATAGAACACAAGTCTGGTGTTTTAATGGTTACAAGTTCAAGTAAATACAACACAACTTGAATATGACAAGTTTTGTAGTTTATCGGTTACAAGTTCTAGTAAAATACAACACAACTGGAATAGAACACAAGTCTGGTTTTTTAACGGTTACAAGCTCAAGTAAATACAACACAACTTGAATAGGACACAATTATTGTGTTTTAACGGTTACAAGTTTAAGTAAATACAACACAACTTAAATAGGACATTAGTCTTGTGTTTTAACGGTTACAAGTTATAGCAAAATACAACACAAGACGAATAGAAAACAATTCTAGTGTTTTAATGGTTACAAGTTTAAGTAAAATACAACACAACATCAATAGAACACAAGTATGGTGTTTTAATGGTTACATGTTCAAGGAAAACATAACACAGTTTGGGGTAATTAACCGAACACGTATGTGATCCTATACAATCTATATACACTTAATAAAATTAAGATTTCACAACACAACATTTTATCTAAATAACCATACACCATTTATGTGTTTCTGTCGCCACAACAACCGTGTTATTTCATTCAAATTCACGTTTTTTGTAACATAACAAACTATTTGTATTAGTTTACAACAAAACTTTTTATATTGTATAAATTTAAACTTCGCTATTTTAGAAACTGATCGAATTACAGTTCGATATTTCAGGAGATATAACTGAGAAAATGGGCTTATTGTCTTATTCGAAGCTTGAACCATGATTAGAACTATGATTTCGAAATTGTTATTTTTTACAATTTGGATCTCATTTATATTTATATTTTTACAAATGATGAAATTTGTACGAAACAATTTCTTGAATTTACTTTAGTAGCGTTACAAGGAGAAACAATTACTTCAGAAGTACGATGCAGAATATTTCTTAAAAATAGTTCATAAATTAGTCTAATTTATATAAAAGTGTAGAATAACTTAATACTACACAGTCTTTCTTAATGATTTAAACCTCGTACGTAAGAGTTTATGATTAATTTATATACAATTGGCTTTCTTATGTTATAAATATTATAAATATGTGCTCTAAAAGAAAAACAACAGCAACACATTAGCAACGTAAACTCATTTACTTTTGAAATAATACAAATCTTGTAAAAATATATTGGAAATTCAAACTGGAAATACGTTTTTGAAATATCTGGTATGTTCATAGAACTTCACATCCTGCACCAAAACATTAAAAACATCAAAATGATAATTAACACAAATTGATAATCTAGTATTATTTGTTGTTGTTGTTGTTTTTATTTTAACCAGATGGGTTGACTCTTCTAATTATTTTATTTATTCCGCACAATCAGTACCTACATCTTTCTTCGGATGATAGCTTCATAAAATGTATCTTTTGTCTCCATACGGATGTTGTGGAAAGTTTGCCTACGTGCCATGTTAGTCGTTATTCATTGTGGAAATAAAATATATTTCTTTCGTAGTCTCGTGAGAAACTGTATATCTGTAGAAAGACAGATAAATTATTACATAAAGCCGCATCCTTATACTTCAGTTTTATAAAAAAAAAACAGTTTATTACATAAATCGCATCCTTTTACTTCCATTTTTATAAAAACAAACAGAGTATTACATAAAACCGCATCCTTTTACTTCCGTTTTTATAAAAAACAAATAGTTTATTACATAAAACCTCATCTTTTTACTTCCATTTTTATAAAAACAAACAGTTTATTACATAAAACCTCATCCTTCTACTTCTGTTTTTATCCAAACAAACAGAGTATTACATAAAACCGCATCCTTTTACTTCCGTTTTTGTAAAAAACAAACAGTTTATTACATAGATCGCATCCTTTTACTTCCATTTTTATGAAAACAAACAGTTTATCACATAAAACCGCATCCTTCTACTTCTGTTACACGCAGAATTATATAATTTTATAACTTTATTGGATAAATTCACAGAGTGTACTGTAATTTTCTAATAAATTATATACGAGATTAAATTATAAGCCCGTCTTTACACACTGATCCTCTATAGTAAATGAGAAAATTTTCAAAGAACTGTGAGAGTGTTTTACCTTTGGGTCTTAATACAGTAGTATGGATCATATTGTATGGTTTAAAACTTTAAACGACCAAAACTACCCGAGTTTTAATAAACTATGTCATGTGATGTCTTTATGTTGCTTGGAACTAGGAATCTTACATTGCTAGATAAGTATATTTTTTAAAGAATTTGAATTAAATAGGAGGAAAAAACACATAATGTTCATTTATAGCTCTAATTATCAGAGTTGTGATCCAGATAATCTTGAAGAAAATCATGATTAGCAACCCCACGGCATTTCTAATTAATTACTCCGACCTATAACTATTGTTAGACACTATAAAAAAGTTGGTGTTCGTGGTTCAGTCTTCTTGCTGTGTTTAAAGTAGAAAAATCACGTACTCTTTAATCATTTGTTCTTTTCCGTCAGGAGGACGCCGACTGGACATCTGTTCAAACTGCTTCTTGGAAATGTATCTTGGACAACTATAAACTGAGAATAGAATAACACTATACAGCCAATACCAAAAGTACAGCCCGATTTACTAAAGAGGTCAGAATGTTATAAAACCATTCGCTGATTCTTTTATCAACCTAGTCTGCTATTGGTCAGACTGATCTCCTCAAACAATTGGAATGAAAAGTTCTTGGTAAGATTTTCTTTGACAAAATAAATCTTGAGAAGTGGGTTTGGCGTTTTATGGGAAGATTTTATTGTTTTATGGTAATGTTAAAAGAATACAGTTAAGGAATTTGAAGCTAAATAACAGTACAGATAAGAACAACGAGCCTCTAAGACTTATATAATATTACCATGTGAATACCTAGTTTTTGTTACTCTTGATGAGTTGAAGTGAGTTTTAAGATCACTTTAGGAGCTTTATTTCATACAAAAAACCCGAAGGGTAACTAACTGATATAAAAATAGGATAACAGCAAAACTGTAAAATAGCGCGACATCTATAGGAACTAGATATTGATATAAAATAGTTATAAATTTGTAATAATAATAATAATAGATTTTGTGATGTTCATGAATTTTCACCAATCTTGCGAGAAGTGTTTTTGAAAGTAAACAATTTTGCATAATCTGGTTACATTTGGAGCATGTTTTCAATAACCGGGAATATAAGGCATAACTTTATTCGAATTCATACATTGAATCTGTGAAGTACCTTATCAATATTATTGATATAGGACTTTGTTTAAAACTGTATACATGAAACAAGGTGTTTTAAATACGGGTTTTTCTCACACAATTATTCTCACAAATGTCTTTAGACATATTTTATTAATGGAAGAAAATCAACAAACAAATTCAAAGTAATTAATTTTTGTCTTTTTAATTTTTCCTTATTTTAGATAGTTGATAATGGTTAGTTTGAATATACATATATTTATATGAAATAAAGATGAAAGATTTGTCTTGAACAAAGGTATAATTGACAGCAACTGTCGAGTTCAAATTGACACTTGTAGAGAAAGTCTTAGAAGAATAATCTACAAAAGTAAAAAATATAATCGCAAGAAACTTCTTGAAATTTTTGTACGAGATCACCAGGATTTTGTACATTTTTGTATATTTGTTTTGATTCTGCCCAAAAATGTCTGTGAAGTTTGTACATCCGCCTGGAAGTTTTGAACCCTTTGAAGAAGTGTAAACCCATCTTTCGTACAACTGAATGTCCTGTTTACTTAAGGTGTTTTGTACGTCTATAAATTAAGTATTCATTTATTTCTTAGTTTCCGTGTTTCTTCATAAATCACGCGAAGAACTACATTACCCTCAAGATACGATAAAAGTTGAAACCTACCACTGTTTAAAGAAAAATGTTAGACTTAGTTGAAGGACACGTCATGCCAGTTTTGTCGCTGTGTCTA
Organism: Limulus polyphemus; assembly: GCF_000517525.1. NCBI lineage: Eukaryota > Metazoa > Arthropoda > Merostomata > Xiphosura > Limulidae > Limulus > Limulus polyphemus. Next base: position 736,863 of record NW_013665793.1, on the reverse strand, counting down.
ATTCCAGCTACTATGTATGTATATATATAGGCCTGTGTAAGTTTGACGATCATCTGCCTGATTGGACGAGAAGTAATTTTAATGAGTAAATGTGCGTATATGAGTCTTAAAATGCTATGACGTAGATAAGGATGATTAAATTTATTTTATGAACAACATAAAATATAAGACTGTTTGGTTTCAAAGAGAGTAATTTGCTAACTTCAAGCCTGCTGTTCACTAGAGCGAAAACTTCCAGGTTTGGAGCTCCACCTGGAAATGCAAACCTACCATTCAGGTAACTAAATCAACTCATCAAACGGTTTATGACACTATGATATCATACATGGGCAATATGCCAGGACAAAGAGTGGCGAATGTAGCGAGAAGTTCTGAAACCTAGTATAATAAAAAGACTTCACAATAATAAGACAACGTTATTTTGGAAGTGATGGTCTTAGAGCTCTGAAGAAAACAGTTTGTGAGTCAGTTGTGTCAGGTTAGTTGAACAGACTCTTTTCACTCAGGTAAGATGTTTGATCTGACTTAAATTGTGTTCGAATGAAAATATAGTATTCCTTGCAGATTAATAAAACAAGGTATATTTGCATTAAACTAATGCTTTGTGTTTATTTAAGTTTTATGTATTCGTGTATTCGGATGCTTCTGAATTGTGTACACAGTTCTGTTAAAATCACTTTTACAACCGAAACGCCAATCGTTTTAATAAAGGCTCTGGATTAGGATAAGTAATTACGTAATAACAATATTTTTGTATATTTTTTAACAAGTATATGTATTCAAATTCGGTGACGAGGAA
>NW_013665793.1:720415-735152 GCF_000517525.1 Limulus polyphemus | reverse complement strand
AATCTATAACACGAAATGTACTAATATAATCTGTATTGAATCTTAGTCCTCCCAATCTATAACAAGAAATATACTAATATCATCCGTATTGAATCTTAGTCCTACCAATCTATAACACGAAATGTACTAATATAATCTGTATTGACTCTTAGTCCTGCTAATTTATATTAGAAGTGTATTAATACCATCCGTATTGAATCTTAGTCCTGCTAATCTATATGAGAAGTGTTTTAATATCACCCGTGTTGAATCTTAGTCCTGCTAATCTATATGAGAAGTGTACTAATATCATCCGTATTCAATGTTAATCCTACTAATCTACATGTTAACATGATTAATTCGCTCATTATTCCAAGCTTACAGAAGATGCTGTAATGTTTCTTAAGCTAACGCAAACTCCTACATTTAGAATCTGAAAATTATGCTTGCAATTTTGAAAGAGAAGTGGTAAATATTGTCAGTTACTGATGTTGTTTGTTTTTGTTATTATTGTACAATATGTTTGTTGAAACAACAATAAAAAAACTTTAAGCTTATGTTTGTTGAAACAGCATTAAAGAAACTTTCAGTTTATGTTTGTTGAAACAACACTAAAGGAAACTTTAAGTTTATGTTTGTTGAAACAACACTAAAGAAACTTTAAGTTTATGTTTGTTGAAACAACACTAAGGAAACTTTAAGTTTATGTTTGTTGAAACAACACTAAAGAAACTTTAAGTTTATGTTTGTTGAAACAACACTAAAGAAACTTTAAGTTTATGTTTGTTGAAACAACACTAAAGAAACTTTAAGTTTATGTTTGTTGAAACAACTCTAAGGAAACTTTAAGTTTATGTTTGTTGAAACAACTCTAAGGAAACTTTAAATACATATGTGTGCACCGTTTTATCTCTATTTTTAAACTTTTGAACCCGAGGTAGCCGTTTTCTGTTTAACCATTTTGTTAAACAAACATAATCTATTGCGTTTACTACGTTATATTCAAGACTTTTCCGTTTCATGCTATTTTTAGTTCATCTGTTTACTGAAAACCAAATGTTTTGAACTGCTTATAGAAGTCATGCAATTACTTGTGTACTACGGTACAGAACGACTTTACTTACACACTCTTGATACGGAGTTTATATGTTACAAAAATCATATAAACAAATATGTATACAAGCACCCAAACTAATCCGCGGCTTACGCTAAACCCAATTTTCTAAAACTTGTACTTGGTTTTGATGACAAGTATTGTTTTGTTTAAAGATCTAATCTACATGATATGCTTTAAATGTTCTTTTTTATATCAGTTTAAAATTAGAGCTAGCTATGCGGAGATAGCTCTTGTATAACAATGGGCGAAATTCTGAAACAAACAAACAAATCTTTATAATAATAAGTTAATACACAATACCGTGTAAATTAATTTACGCTAACACTTAAATCCACACAAACGTAACAATATCAAATATTAATGGAGACTAATTTAAACATTTTATATGCCTTCTTCTGATCAATGTTGGACTGAAGAGGACACGTGAAATGCCGAAACTTGTTTCAATTTAAATTTGGTATTGTTCAGTTAATGTGGATTTAAACTTTATTGTATCGTATTAAGCTTTAGTTTGGCTTCCAAAGACAGGCATAAATACATTTTTGATAACGTTCTTAAGGTTCATCGCAAAGGCTAAAAATACGTAATTCACCAATTACGAAAACTGATAATGTTTATATTTTCGTGTAATTTATACTGATATTTGGTAAATCGTCACATTTTAACTTGAATATTATTTTGGAAACCAAACACCTTTCAACTCAATCCAATCAAAGACTGCTCAAATACAACAACGAGACAAAATATTCTTTCGAATAAAAAGTAAACATATAAAAAGCAACATCAACAGAAATTTAGCTTTGTTAAATTGTTAACATGTAATAATCCATTGCTATACTTCACTGATGACGTTCAGTTTTAGCATAACCCCAAAAAAATGACAGTATACGTTTGCGATTGTTGACGTGTTGTTTTACTTTGTTGCATTGAATGGAAACAATACATCACTAATAACAAAGAAAGAAGTGAAGGAATTTATTTCAAGTAAATTACAGATAGCGAGTAATGGATAGGGTAAGGGGCTTTGTGTGCCTTCGAATGACTAAAGGCGACGTTCGAAATGAGTATCTGCGACACTTTCAGTTCGAAACGCCATTTTCAAATCAAGAAAAACGTAACTCGTTACTCTAGAAACTTGAAATTCACTACCTTTCTGAAGACATTATTTGATATGTTGCGGAATGTTTTATTTACCTTGAAAACGAAGTTTTGATCGAATATTTAATACATGGCCCATGTATTGCTAGCATACGTTGTATAGCCTGAGTGTGGTTGCTGAGTGGACTTGCTGTAATAATACACATACACCATTTTCTTTGCTTGCTACTTCACGACTTCCGAAGCTGTAATAAAAACAAACAGCTGTTACTACCTGAAATTCATATTCTTACCAAATTACAAAACAAAACTCACGTTATCAAAAATACAATTTTAGAAAGTTTAGCCAGTTAAAAAAAAGACTAAAACTTATATGTTATTTATTTAATTTTTCACAATTATAAAGATAAACTTTACATGCTATTTTAAATACTAGCTGAATCAAAAAGATAGCATTTTTATGAAATATGTAGTTTATAGAGATAACTACACACAAAATGAACAACATGTGGGGTTTACAGAGATAACTCCACACAAAATGAACAGCATGTGGGGTTTACTTGATAACTACACACAAAAGAAAATCGTGTACTTTACAAATATAGCTACATACAAAACGAAAAACGTGTAGTCTACAGAAATAACTACACACAAGAGGAAAACATGTGCAATTTACGGATATGACTACATACAAAAGGATAAATGTGTAGTTTAGAGATAACTACATATATAAGGAAGAGCATGTGCAGGCTACAGAGAAACAACACGAATGTATTACAGATATAACTACACACAAGAGGAAAACACGTCTAGTTTACAGAGATAACTACGTACAAAAGGAACAACGTGTGTAGTTTACAGGGAAAACAAGTACGTAGAAAAGAAACAACGTGTGTAGTTTAAAGAGCTAATTGCATACAAAAGGACAAGTGTGTATTTTACAGAGATAATGTAGAAAAGAAACAACGTGTGTAGTTTAAAGAGCTAATTGCATACAAAAGGACAAGTGTGTATTTTACAGAGATAATGTAGAAAAGAAACAACGTGTGTAGTTTAAAGAGCTAATTGCATACAAAAGGACAAGTGTGTATTTTACAGAGATAATGTAGAAAAGAAACAACGTGTGTAGTTTACAGAGATAATAAGTACGTAGAAAAGAAACAACGTGTGTAGTTTACAGAGATAATAAGTACGTAGAAAAGAAACAACGTGTGTAGTTTACAGAGATAATAAGTACGTAGAAAAGAAACAACATGTGTAATTTACAGAGATAATAAGTACGTAGAAAAGAAATAACGTGTGTAGTTTACAGAGAAAACAAGCACATAGACAAGAAACAACGTGTGTAGTTTGGTACATTAAAAGTGTTTTTATTTTTTAAATTAAAGCCTTTGTTTTCATGTCTGTTATTATGTTCCATAAAAATAATTTTCAGAGGTAAAGAGCAGTACGTATAATATTTGTTCTATAATAAAGGTGAAAAACCAAGGGTGAACATAACCAGTGGCAGAAAATGTATTATAAACTTTTAAGTTGGCTATTTGAAATGTATACGTTTTAAAAATGAATTTAATAGTCTTCATTTAACACTTTGATATCGAACAATGGTGTAATGTGAATCTATGAATATCCACTGGTTAGTGTGTTATAAGTTTAAAAGTAACGTACGTGACCGTATAATAGGTATATATACCGTTGCTTAGCAGTTTTGACGATAAGGTTTGAATATGACGTTCATTTAAAATCGTTTCGTATAAAACACGTGGACTTTATTCAGTTTTTTATAGTATTGTCTTATTTTCTCTATCTTTTACAAACCATGTGACATTTATATTTGTCTAGAATGTAAGCTTTTCATCAAACAGCTTTGTATTTAACTAAAATATTAAAATTATTGTATGTATACAGTAAAGTATGGCACTGAGAATATGATTATAATATACTACGCTCTAATAATGTACTACGTTCTAATAATGCTCTGATAGTTGTAATTTCTTTGATCTGTATACTTTAAACCTACTGACAACATTAATAATTTAATGCAAATGTTTCCATTTTACAGAAGAGTCAACATTTAAATTATTTTAAACTATTATTAGTATGTCTTCCTATTGTACAAACTATCGTACTGAAAGAAGAATTTAAGTGTTATAAAAATAAATCTTATAACATATAGTATTAAATTTGTCTAAAAAAGACGACGAAATTATTATATATTTGACTATTATTTTTCTTTATAAGCCTACTACTCTAACCTGAAACACCTTTATTTTTGTAGATATCAACGTTTTGACCTTTTATATGCATAACCATTTATCAGGATAACATTAACTGCAACGATTTATTAGTTAAAGTTATATTCACGCATACTGAATGATGCAACTGCTGATGTTAATAGGAACACAAAAATAAGTTGGTGATTAATAATAAGTAAATAATATCTGTCTGAACAAACATTACGTCAGTTTTTAAAACACCAACACAAAAAAGCAGTTCGTTTTGTTATTTATGCTCCTTGCGTCCACAAATGGGGAGTTATTGTCTCTGGTTACTTTTACGATATTATGAGATATTTTTGTAAATTTTCATGTTATGATTTTTTAAAATTTTGTCTGTTTTTCACTTCATTCTTTATGGTAGATGCATACATATATTGATATCAACAATTTGAAAGCATACATGTATACAGTTGTCAATTAATTAATTTGAGATATTATTTCATAGTAGATTAGGGTTAGACTTCCTTACAAGGATAGAACGCGTCCTAGTAGTTAGTGTGCCTGGACTACGAATCCAAGGGTTCATTGTTTGCGTCCCATTGCAGTAAAATCACGATCTGGATTTTCAGGGTACGAAAGTAGCGAGGCACCAAAATGGGGGATTTGTTCCTCCATACCTCGTACTAAACTACAAGATAGTTTTTGAAATCAGTAATAAATTAAATAACATATTTTCATTTGTCTAAAATGAAAATAACAGATTTAGTGCAAATTAAATCTAAAGAGTGTAATGTAAATAATCAATTTATAAAAGTACGCCACAGATACTTATAAAAGTACGCCACAGATACTTATAAAAGTACACCACAGATACTTATAAAGTACACCATATATACTTATAAAAGTACACCACAGATACTTATAAAAGTACATCACAGATACTTATAAAAGTACGCCACAGATACTTATAGAAGTACACCACAGATACTTATAAAAGTACATCACAGATACTTATAAAAGTACGCCACAGATACTTATAAAAGTACACCACAGATAATTATAAAAGTACACCACAGATACTTATAAAAGTACATCACAGATACTTATAAAAGTACGCCACAGATACTTATAAAAGTACACTATAGATACTTATAAAAGTCCACCATAGATACTTATAACGATCTCGTGATGAGGTGGATCATGATCTTTGCTGGTCCGAACGTGGTCCAATGGTTAACATATAGGATTTTACAGCAGAATGTTCCGTGGTTCGCGTCCCGTTACCATAAACTTCTCCCCCATAAAAATATCAGGCTCCGCACTTTGGGTTAGGGGGTACACTATAAGAGTGATGGACAAACTCGGAAAGTATGGCCTGAGAGTTCTTTTGACTAGCTAATTTTTGTTACTGACTATCAAGTCAAGAACGGAAAGATGTAATATCCACAACTATGCGTTTCTAGTTCTTACACTTATTTGCAACGAAAAAAATCAATATTCGTAAATATTTATTCAATGAAATATAAGTGAGAAGTTTTTCGTCAAACAAATATTTATTGAACAGTTTTTCTTAATTATCAATCCAGAACTTATACTTCTTAACAGAGACAGATGAAGTTAAAATAGAAGCGATTCGAAAATTTCAGTACTAATATTGTTAAAGTTTGAGCCGCAAGGATGAAAGTCTGGCATAACAGAAGAACGGAAGGAAACGAAGAGTTCGAAAGGAATAGAATAATGTAAAAATGCGGCCTTCAATCTTCCTCTCACTGTCCTGCCAATTAAATATATAACATCTTTCAGTTAAACATGAACTTGTAATGACAAATATGTTTATATGTTTGTTTTAGAGCAAAACCACAGTAGACTATCTGCTGTGTCCACAGCGAGGAATCGAATCCACCCCGGATTTTGGCGTTGTAAGACCGTAAGCTTACCGTTGTCCCAACGAAGAACTTTTATTGAATGATCTGAGAATGAAAAAAAAAAGAAAGAAAAGAAACGAAACATTGAAGGCATATAACGTTCCAGGTGGGGTTCGATCTGAGAATGAAAAAAAAAGAAAAGAAACGAAACGAAACATTGAAGGTATATAGCGTTCCAGGTGGGGTTCGATCTGATAATGAAAAGAAAAAAAAAAGGAACGAAACGTTGGAGGTATATAGTGTTACAGATGGGGTTAGATCTGAGAATGAAAAAAAAAGGAAACGAAACGTTGGAGGTATATAGTGTTACAGATGGGGTTAGATCTGAGAATGAATAAAAAAGGAAACGAAACGTTGGAGGTATATAATGTTACAGATGGGGTTCGAACAAAAACATCCATCATTACGAATGTCCGAACATCTGCGGCGGGTATTAGTTTTAAGTGATTTGACAGAAGATTGAAACAAATATTGTATAAGATGCCATTACCTGTACTCTGTGGATTAAAACTTCATTTTGACAGTATTTAAAATAAGGCCTAGCAAGCGTCATTAGACATTAGAAGAAAGAGAATGTAAGAAAATGAAAAAAAATTAAGAACTTAGTAAAAGTTTTAAAGACGTGTTTAATCTGTTTTTTTAATGGCTTAAAACTTGTCACGAAGTCTGTAAGTTGTGACTATAGTCTGTATATTTTATAAAACTATTTATCTGAAATCCTTAAAACGTTTATTATAATTGACTGTCGAATTCTGAAGATGCAAACAAAAAGTGAGAAATAGAAAATTAGAAACGTATACAATCTTGTGTATATGGAACAAAGTTTGGGGAGTTTTTCTCAAAAACAAACTAATTGCTGACACAAATATTTATTTGAGAATTTTTAACAAGCTCTTTTAACTTATCGTATTTTTTTATGTCTAATTGTCCTCTTAAAATTCAGTTTTATAACTAGGTATGTAATTTCTGGTGGTCAAAAATATCTTTCAGTAGAAAGAAAAGTACAACGTTTTCCAATTTCTAGTTTTACGAAGTTATGTCTACAGTTTATAATATTGTTTGGTTTGTTTTTAGGGCAAAGCCTCATTGGGCTCTCTGTTGTGTCCACTACGGGGAATCGAACCTCGGGGACGTTTATAATATTATTTGAAACTCTCGCTCATTTGCGATAAAAAAAAATTTGAAACGATTAAAAATAATAACTATAATGCTTTTTAACGGCTTCCAAAATTTACTGCACTTCATACTGCTGAATTAAAGTTCAAGTATTTAAAACTCATTGATCTTACAGTAAAATATTAAATTTCTCCGAGTTGTCTGCAGGATTGTAAAGCATGAAGTACACGTTTAAACTGATTTTTGGTCGTTTCTGTGGCTTAAAGTGGTGATGTAACTATTAACAGATAAGTTTTGACTTTCCAATATATTGAACTACTCCGTATTTTCAATAGGAACAAATTGAATATAAAGTAGATGTAGAGCCTGGCCAGGTGGTTAGGGCGCTCGTCTCGTAATCTGCGGGTCGCGGGTTCATATTCTCGTCCCTTTCCCCCGGGGGGCGGGGGTGCTATAATGTCACGATCAGTCCCACTATGCGTTGGTAAAAAAAGTAGCCCAAGAGTTCACTGCTAAATAAAGGACGGCTAGCGCAGATAACCCTCTAGTGTTGCTTTCGGTGAAATTCAAAACAAATCAAGTAGACTATACATCATTCCAACTTAGCACATGTTTTGTCGTTATTCAACTAAGCTAGGATTAATGTCAATGTAGATCCCTGTTTGTTCGTAGAACCCAGCCATGTAGCCAGACGTACCTTTCGTCTGTTCTTTCTTTTTTTTTCCACTACAATTTCCTACGCATTCTATCTTTTCTCGCCAGGATTATCTATATAAATAGCAGTATTGTTCTTAGTAGTTTTACGGGTTTTGTTCTCTTTACAAGGTTTACCTAAATGTTAGATATTTTCTCACCAGGATTATCTTGTTTGTTTGTTTGTTTTTGAATTTCGCGCCAAGCTACACGAGGGCTATCTGCGCTAGCCGTCCCTAATTTAACAGTGTAAGACTAGAGGGGAAGGCAGCTAGTCATCACCACTCACCGCCAACTCTTGGGCTACTCTTTTACCAACGAATAGTGGGATTGACCGTCACATTATAACGCCCCCACGGCTGAAAGGGCGAGCATGTTTGGTGTGACGGGGATTCGAACCCGTGACCCTCAAATTGCGAGTCGAGCGTCCTAACCATCTGGCCATGTCCGGCCCAGGATTATCTATATATTATATTTTTCTCGTCAGAATGACCTATATATTACAGTATTGTTATTACACTTTCTACACGTTTTGATCTTTTCTATAGGGTTACTTATATGTTTTATTTTACTTTCAATACAATTATAATATAGCCCCCTTTTTTCCCTCGTAAAATTTATTTTGAAACTTTTTACTATGTCTACTGACATCTGTTTACACAAGATGGAAGCAGAAAATGTAACTCATTTTACACTTTTTTTTTTTCATGAACGAATAACTTCCCTCAGGGGTATTTTCACGGTTTGATAATGAAAATGCTAAATGCAGTGAAAAAATCAACAAATAAAAGTAGTTTTTCAACGCATCTCCAAAAAAAGACGCGTTAGAGATACAAAAACAGCCTGTGAAATCATAGCTATGTTTGCATCGCGAATATTATTGAAGTAAATAATTAATTAAAAAAAAAACATGTTGACAGGTAAGTAACAAAATCGCGGGAAGCGAATTTTTATACTGATATTCCCGCTTTGATTCATTAGTAGTTTCTCTACCATATTCAGGATTTTCTTATCGTTAGCTGTTGCTTTTATTTTGCGTTGCGTGATTAGGATTTCTCAATAAATCAAGTTTTTACCTCTCATTAACATTTCCGAAGATGTAGAGAGCGCAGTATATTGTATCAGTTGTCAGAAACCGACTCAGCGAAGCGAATTTGATGGGTACGTGATCTGTTTCCAAGTAATAAAATCGATCATGTTTGTTACGTATATATAAATTATGATTTAAAAAGTGAGTTAACTGTCACCCTACACATATATAAAAGAAGAAAACAGTACGATGTTTATTCTGGGGAAAACGAAACATGTGTAATACGACATTCAAACACATCCGTAAAAAAAGAAAAACAAAATTATAGCTTACGAACAGATTTTGATGGCAGATGTTTGAGAAATATTTCAATGTGTCACACCTGGAACGCCAACCCTTCTCCTGAAAGATCTAGGCATATTATGAATATGCTGATGTAAAAGTAACAATAGTAAGAGTAAGACACGCAAATGAACCCCTGTTAATTCATTACATACAGCCCGGCCGCGGGTTCGAATCCCCGTCCCACCAAACATGCTTGCCTTTTCAAACGTGGGGACGTTATAATGTCCCACTATTCGTTGGTAAAAGAGTAGCCCAAAAGTTGGCGGTGGGTGGTGATAGCTACCTGCCTTCCCTCTAGTCTTTCATTACTAAATTATAGACGGCTAGCGCAAATAGCCATTATGTATCTTTTCGCGAAATTAAAAAACAAACAAAACATTGCATATAACATCTTCACATGAGAACTTTTAAAACAATTGGATGAACATTCTCCTGGATATTTTTGAAAGTATACTAAATTAAAATAAGTGTTTTCAATTTCTCAGGTTCAGAAATATAAAAATACTTACAGTGTCTGAAAAACGCTAATCTAGTTTTATAAACCTTTATTGGAAAGATGTTCGATATAAAATATACGTAAACAAAAGACAAACTTGTACAGAAACTTATTAAAGGAAATTTAAAGACGATACGTACGAAGGAAGTACCATACACTTGACGTTTAAATAGATAGAGTTAAAAATGGAATTCAAAGTGCATACCAAAACACTATAATTCACCAATGCTAACAATAATTCAACCAGAATGTTTTATTCTAACACAGAGAAACCAAATGCCCAAGACTTTTCAAATATGTAAACAATCAAAGTTTAAAGGTTTCTAAAATATTAGACGTGACATTCAGTATCTATACCGGCATACTACCACAGGACGAGACATTCAGTATCTATACTGGCATACTACCACAGGACGAGACATTCAGTATCTATACTGGCATACTACCACAGGACGAGACATTCAATATCTATACCGACATACTACCACGAGAAGAGACATTCAGTATATATAACTAGCTACTACCACGGGCGAGACATTCACTATCTATACCGGCATACTACCACGGGACGAAACATTCAGTATCTACAACTAGCTACCACCACGGGCGAGACATTCAGTATCTATACCAACATACTGACGCGGGACGAAACATTCAGTATCTACAACTAGCTACCACCACGGGCGAGACATTCAGTATCCATGACTCGATACCACCACGGGACTCGACAGTATTGAAAAAAATTCTAATTTAATGTTTTTTATTGTAGCTAAATACAAAGTTACACAATGGGCTACCTGTGTTGTACCTACCACGGATATTGAAAACCTGTTTCTTGAGGTATAAGTCCGCAGACTGTGCTACAGGGGAGCAAATGTCGTAAGCCTTCAAAATAATCACATCATTCAAACTGAGCACATCATTTGCATTACATTAGTGGTTCGCATACTATGATATTGCTAAAATTAGCCAATAATGTGTATTTGCAATAAGCCATCAAATTAAATCTTCTGAAAGGCTATTTTTTTATAATCGAGTTTTGGCTTTCTTTTTACATAAATATACTTAAGTATTGTAATATTTTTCCTTTGAAATTTGTATTACCTTAGCGTATTAACTGTAGTATACATCTCACTCATTGGAATATTGCGATATTTGTCAAATAAGTTGGAAAAATTAAATAGTTATATCTAGATTTGCGTTAACCATATAGTAATCTAGTAGTCTTGGTTGAATGTAGTGAAAACATTCTTTACTAAGATATCATGGCCAGGTGGTTAGGGCACTCGACTCGCAATCTGCGGGTCGTGGGTTCGAATCCCCGTCACACCAAACATGCTCGCCCTTTCAACCGTGGGGGCGTTGTAACGTGACGGTCAATCCCACTATTCGTTGGTAAAGGAGTAGCCCAAGAGTTGGCGGTGAGTGGTGATGACTAGCTGCCTTCCCTCTAGTCTTACACTGCTAAATTAGGGACGGCTAGCGCAGATAGCCCTCGTGTAGCTTTGCGCGAAATTAAAAACAAACAAACATACTAAGATATATAATAGCACTGATTTTCGATTGGAGTAAATATAAGTACATACACTAGTTAACATGTTAAAACACCTAGTTAACAAGTTCAAAAAATCATCGTACACATTGAACCAATATATTAGAAGAAACCTTTTATTCTAATAATATTTTACTTTGTAGAGTAACTACTCATCTCTGAAGCTTATCTGTGGACAAGCGATACGCATATACGGCCGTTATTGTCTTTAACGTTTTTAGAAGTGCGTATTAGTTTATATGGAAGATTCGAAAACAGCCGTCAAAAAATAGCACCTACTTAAATAAAAGAAAAAATGACTTTTTATATGTTGTGATACATAAATAATGTTTGTTGGTAAAATCCTCCTAGAATTATCTAAAAACCAACAGCTTCTGGTGTGATAATAAAGTTGGCAAACGACGATTTATAAGCATAATGAAGTGATTTATATATATGGTGGAACATACTAGATGTTTCGATTAAAATTTGGTAGTCCTTTACAGGTATAGCTTTGTTTGAATGTTATTGATACATGTATTCCAGTCAATCTCGAAATGTTATTTATCGTCAAAATCTACCAGTTATTAATACATGTATTTCAGTCAATCTCGAAATGTTATTTATCGTCAAAATCTACCAGTTATTAATACATGTATTCCAGTCAATCTCGAAATGTTATTTATCGTCAAAATCTACCAGTTATTAATACATGTATTCCAGTCAATCCCGAAATGTTATTTATCGTCAAAATCTACCAGTTATTAATACATGTATTCCAGTCAATCCCGAAATGTTATTTATCGTCAAAATCTACGAGTTATTAATACATGTATTCCAGTCAATCTCGAAATGTCGCTTATTGTCAGAACTTATTACAAGTTACAATACTTAAAACAATGAAAGTTAAAGTACAACAAACGTTTAAAATATATTACTAACTCGGGAAATATTGTATGTGTATATGTACGATTGAATGTATTTAAGAAATAATATCTATTAAATATAAGAAGAGAAGGATTTATAGGGCAAACAGCAATAATATAATATTACACAATCAAATTATTATCAATTCGTGATATAGCAATAAGAAATTAATAATAAGGGTACATCTAATACGTTATTATAATCATGGGCAAAATGTATAGATTATCGTATAACGTAATTCAACCCGAAGAACTAAAACAAAATCCGACAGAAAGTAGTTATAGAAAGAACATATAGTATCCTAAAAGATTGTTTAAAATTAGTAAAATTTGAAACAAGTGCTAGCGTCCTAACTTTTTCAAGTAAATTTAGTTTTATAACTGCACTTTATCGCTCTCCCAGCAAAATTTTTGTGAAATTACTTCTGGATTCATAAAGCTAGTAAAAATGTAGGAAATCACCAAAATACTTGTGGATCTGTAACACTAAACTACTTAAAAAGTAATGTTCCGATTGTGGTTTGTATTAACCACCAATAAATAACTATATTTACACAGATAAGCTCTATCTAACTTGTTAAATAATGAGAAGTAATAATCTCTTTACAATAGCAAAATAAGAGCAAACCCTGTGTATCTTTAGTGACAAATTAATTTTGTATGTTGACAAAGTATTTGACTTCATATTGATTGAATTATTCCTTTTTTCCCAAGCATTTAGCGAGGATAGAAAGCTGTCCTCCTCTTACCAAATGGACTAGTAGATCAAAACGTCGCTTCTGAAAAAGTTGTTTCTTAAGCAGACTTGTTTCTCTGTACCTAGTGGATCAAAACGTCATCTTCGAAACTAGGTACAGAGAAACAAGTCTGCTTGAGAAACAACTTTTTCAGAAGCGACGTTTTGATCTACTAGGTACAGAGAAACAAATCTGCTTAAGGAACAGCTTATTCGAAGATGACGTTTTGATCTGCTAGATACAGAGAAACAAGTCTGCTTAAGAATAGCATATTTGAAGATGACGTTTTGATCCACTAGGTACAGAGAAACAAGTCTACTTGAGAAACAACTTTTTCAGAAGCGACGTTTTGATCTACTAGGTACAGAGAAACAAATCTGCTTAAGGAACAGCTTATTCGAAGATGACGTTTTGATCTGCTAGATACAGAGAAACAAGTCTGCTTAAGAATAGCATAAGATCAAAACGACATCTTCGAATGTGCTATTTCTTAAGCAGACTTGTTTCTCTGTACCTAGTGGATCAAAACGTCATCTCCCAATAAGCTGTTCCTTAAGCAGACTTGTTTCTCTGTACCTAGTGGATCAAAACGTCATCTTCGAATATGCTGTTCTTAAGCAGACTTGTTTCTCTGTACCTAGTGGATCAAAACGACATCTTCGAATGTGCTATTCTTAAGCAGACTTGTTTCTCTGTACCTAGTAGATCAAAACGTCATCTTCGAATATGCTATTCTTAAGCAGACTTGTTTCTCTGTACCTAGTGGATCAAAACGACATCTTCGAAGGTGCTTTTTCTTAAGCAGACTTGTTTCTCTGTATATAGTGAATCGAAATGCCATCTCCTAACAAGCTGAGTTGCTTCTGTGTATCTAATAGGTCAAAATGTCTTCTCCAAGCAGGTTGTTTGTAAACATACTCACGTTAGGAAACCGAAACGTCGTCCTTAAACAGGTTAATGATGTCCGTTAATCCTTTTAGTTTTATGTTTTTAACATCATTACACAGACAAGAACACATGTACGTATGCACATATACGCTATACAGTTAGAAACATTCTACTGAGCAGTTGAACGGTTATTCTAGATATAATAAAACTGTATGCTAAAGCAAATCACAGAAATTCAGATCCTCATGTTAAAATAGACATCTTTCGTAGGAGGAAAACGACGCCATTTACGTTTTTCTTGGACTATACTGTACATGTTATACACACACACACACGTGTATTTATTATGTTTAGCTGGAATATATTATATACATTACACACAAACAAACATACATACAAATATATTTAAACAATAAAACAATTAAGTAAGATGTTAACATCAAAGTGAGTTTAGTTTGGAAATATTTAGTTTAGTTTGGAAACATTTAATTTAGTTTGGAAATATTTAGTTTAACTTGGAAACACTTAGTTTAGTTTAGAAACATTTAGTTTAGTTTGAAAATACTTAGTTTAGTTTGGAAACATTTAGTTTAGTTAGGAAATATTTAGTTTAGTTTGGAAACATTTAATTTAGTTT
>NW_013665793.1:717245-719566 GCF_000517525.1 Limulus polyphemus | reverse complement strand
GGAAACATTTAAAATCCTTGCGGGTTGAATTTAATTTCACTAGATATCATTGCTATTAAACAACCACTCAATATAATATGTTAATTATTTGTGCGACATTACGGAGAGTGATTAATAAGAACAGTTGATACCGTGAAAATCTAGACGATATTGTATTTATCGACCATCTACAATATATAATGTTATTAATTCTCACGAAAGACGTAATTTAACACATTAAGCTATTTTCTGAACAACATGTGTTTCTCTATAATATAGAAGATTCGCGATTAATGAAGACGACTGGTGCATAGAAATGCAGTTTTCTATTAAATAATATGATATTAAAGACTGTCGGTAAGAAAACAGCGACTAGGTGTAGAGAGCTTGTTACACGGAAGTCTAGCGATTTTTTTCTTTTTCTTCTTTTTGAAAAAAATCAAAATGATTTTCTAACAAACACGTATGAGCATGATATGATTTATTCATCATATTAATTTTTGAAAATTACGACAGGTGTTTAGATATCTAGGTATAGAATGGTATGTATCAATCCGTAGGTGATACACACACCTGAGACGTTGGAAGCATTAATGAATATCCGTAATAAAATCTAAATTGGACATAGTTGTATAGTGAATATCATTCTGTTCTATGCCACGTGAGAAAGAGAGGGGAAATATTTACAAGTAAGATATCGGGAGTATGACATCGTGAATGTAATTTATATCTGTAAGTGTAAAGGTATTCATTCAAAAACTAAACAAAAGACGTTCTTCAGGTATAAAAATTACGTATACGGATGATCTACGAAATGATCTGAATATCATTTTTCTTTGTTGAGGAACTGTTATAAACTGAAAATTCAAACATCATAACCGTAGTGTATGTTTTAACATATTGTAGCTGTGATCATACTTTGTAACTGTAGTGTATGTTTTAACACATTGTAGCTGTGATCATACTGTTTAACTGTAGTGTATGTTTTAACACATTGTAGCTGTGATCATACTTTGTAACTGCAGTGTATGTTTTAACACATTGTAGCTGTGATCATACTTTGTAACTGTAGTGTATGTTTTAACACATTGTAGCTGTGATCATACTTTGTAACTGCAGTGTATGTTTTAACACATTGTAGCTGTGATCATACTTTGTAACTGTAGTGTATGTTTTAACACATTGTAGCTGTGATCATACTTTGTACTGCAGTGTATGTTTCAACACATTGTAGATGTGATGATATTTTGTCAAACTGTTGATAAGAAGCATATGTATACGTTTTAACATACATTAGTTACGATAATATGCGCTTATTTTTTCTCCTTTAAATATACTTATGAAACATATGAAATATATCTAAGTTCGTTACAATGTGAAATACCTACATGAAGATATGTAGATTTAAACGTTTCAGGGATACGCGAATGTCAAGATTTTGTAACATCTTATTACCAACTGATATGGCTAGGTGAAAAAAAACAATTCTAATATATATGTGATGTTATTTTGATGTAAATTAATAGATAAACTTTCATATATTGTTAGCCCTCTATGTTGACTTGCCCTTAGCTTTTATTCCTTGATTTTTCATCCCACCTAGCTTTAAGTCTCAGCAACAAAGTGAAATTTAACAGAGCTCGAAAAATCTGTGCGTGAATGAAATCTTGTTTAAGTATACTGGATTTGCGCTATACAAAGCTAATTGTAGTGGATTTACACTATTTATTCACAGTAAAGCTAATTGTACTGGATTCGCATTGTACATTCATATTAAAGCTAACTGTACTGGATTTACGCTACGTATTCACAATAAAGCTACTTCTACTAGATTCGCGCTATACATCCACAATAAAGCTAATTGTACTGGATTCGCAGGTATATAGGTAATATGCTTTCTTATATCATAGCGTTTGGGCACTTATCGTTTGTTATACTGGATATCCATAATAAAGATACAAAACCTTATATGTATATATATATATGTGTGTGTGTACATTTGTTCATTATACAGACTGATCCACACATACTTACATAGATATGTGTATATTATACGTACAGGCATACGTACTTATGTACATACTTCTCACACAAACTTATATACATAGAATGTCAAGAACGAGTGTGTATGCATGTGTGCATATTTCATGTGATTTCATTTAAGCTGTCGGTACTTTAATGTTTAAAATTTTCATACAACCCAAATTATGCCGACATAAAAACACACAAAAACACGAAGAAGCACGAATAAATGTCGCACGACCTCTTGGCTTAAAAACTTTCAGAAGGTGAACACACTCTTACAAGGAGCGAGCAGGCAGACTGGCACATAAAGTACACAC
>NW_013665793.1:697694-716245 GCF_000517525.1 Limulus polyphemus | reverse complement strand
ATTTTGTAATTTAAATCTTTTTATGTTTATAACCACAGACAACTAGAAATATTAGTAGGCTAATTGATGAAAACACTTTATTTACGTACTTATGTACATACTTCTCACACAAACTTATATACATAGAATGTCAAGAACGAGTGTGTATGCATGTATGCATATTTCATGTGATTTCATTTAAGCTGTCGGTACTTTAATGTTTAAAATTTTCATACAACCCAAATTATCCGACATAAAAACACACAAAAACACGAAGAAGCACGAATAAATGTCGCACGACCTCTTGGCTTAAAAACTTTCAGAAGGTGAACACACTCTTCAAGGAGCGAGCAGGCAGACTGGCACATAAAGTACACACTTGTTAACTGTTACTAAGAGAACAATGTTCGTGGAAGTTATGGATATGGCGAAAATAGTGTGGTTGGAGTAATATTATTATTATACACTATTCTGATCCCTAAGTGACTAGATAAAGAACGTAGTGTTAATATACATAATAGGCCTAATACTAATGTCTTATGACAAGTATAATCAATTGTAACGATAATGTTTGCTGATAAATCTAATAATGATTACGTATTTATATACAGCATAGGCCTAAGATTTGTGATATAAATCGCATAAATTGCACACCTTCTTTTTAATTTGTCCAAACTGGTAGGGTGTAAGAAATAAGATTTCCGATCTTTTGTCTTCAACAAGACACTACCCAAGAGGTCCTCATTCAATATCAGTTGGACCGGACGCTGATAGAAAGATAGTAGAGTTTTTGTGAACTTCTATTTTTATACATCTTTAATTTGGAATCCAAATTAGACAATATAAGGGGAAGAAATCTGAGAAAAAAATATAGCTAATGTACATGTTTTTTATTACAAATCATCTTTCGGCGTTTAAATGGGTCACGTGAGTTTACAAATTTGATTGAAACCACTTAAAACAACAAACACCCAAATGAAGAGCGGGTACAATGGACATTTCACAAATTTCATGAAGTTTTATTAAGGTTTGTGAATAACTCAAATCTGCTTGCTAACTTGAGACAGTCATTTAAAAGTGCCAAATTATAGCTCATTAGTTCATTTCTTAAAACAGTTTGACGTATCTGTTGTCATTGATAATTCGTCTGTATAAATTATTTTAGCGGTCCTGTGAACGTGGGCCATTTGTAGAGTTCAGTAATGACAAGAGGATGTAACTGAGGCGGATGGGCAACAGTAACATTTCGTAGACGCTGTCTATTGCACATGTTTTTTTATGTTCAGTCTGAGTTCCGAAACGTCTTTAAGTACCAAAATTAATGGTGATATATTAATTAATCCAAATGGTGATATATCACTTAGTCCAAGAAACTGACACTATTATAGAAGTATGCAGGTTTATTTGTTTGTTCAGTTCTCGCAAAGATACTTGAGGGGTATTTGCTCTACACGTCCCTAATTTAGAATTAATAGACCATAGAAAAGCCAGCTAGTCAACACCACTCTCCGCCAGCTCTTGGGCCACTATTTACCAACGAAAAGTGGACTTGACTGTGACACTATAATGCCCCTATAGCTCAAAGGGCGAGGGTGTTCAGTGACGGAATTCAAACCCGCAATCCGTAGGTTGCGAATCG
Source organism: Limulus polyphemus (assembly GCF_000517525.1). Classification (NCBI taxonomy): domain Eukaryota; kingdom Metazoa; phylum Arthropoda; class Merostomata; order Xiphosura; family Limulidae; genus Limulus; species Limulus polyphemus. Next base: position 714,627 of record NW_013665793.1, on the reverse strand, counting down.
AGCTCTCTAACCACCAGGCCATGGCAAGCCTAAAACATGTAGGAAACTACTTGATAAATTTAACATTTCTTTAGTACGCTTTCAGCTTCGCATTTTATTGATTTATTTACTTGTAAAAATAAGTTACATAGACATTAGACTATTTATAATCTGAAATGCACTGTTCCTAACAAAATCTTTATTATTATTATTGTAGTAATTCTGATTCAGACTATATCAATCGTCTGCTTAATCTAACCTACATAAAAGGTAGTACGTGTCACGTCACGTCACACTTAATTTCTCTTGATATCTCAAAATAGGAGAAGTCATAAAAGTCAAAATGCATTTATCTAGATAGAATAGTTCGATTACTGTAAGCTCATTACGATTTTAGCGAAGGGGTCGTGAGGGGGGTGCCGTGTAACCTTATAAATGTAGTGTGCATTGGTATAATAGGCCTGAAATAAAGATGTTGTGTGGGATCACCTAGACTAGAGCCAAGTGCATAAACTTTATCATGAAAGCAAAAATAGCGATTCAGTTATAAACTTAAATCGTTTCATAATTAAACTATTTTTCTGTTATATCACCAAAGTTTTCAATAAACAAAACAAAGATCTTTAATCAACGGGAACTCTAAATTAAGAAATCAACAAATATGTTTCCAGTTTTGTTGTCTATACATTTCATTTTATACTTTCAGTACATAGACTAACAACAGTATTAGGTTATACTTTGATTGCTAAGCAACATGACATAAAAGCCATTATTAGAACGTAGTGTTACCAAAACGCACTGGCTTTTCTATGTATTAGAAGTTGTTAATATAACTGATTGTTTACCAATAGTGAGTCTATGAATACTCCACGAATTGATTTCATGAATCATCTTAATTTTGATTGGCTCATAAAGCAATTTACAAGCGTTTGATTGCCTCGACTGCATTTTTCTGCCTCTTCTGCAAGCTTAATTTCGCAAAATTTATTTATTTCAGTTATCTATGAAATGTGAGGTTAGGGTATACTTTGGGATGAAGGTGGTAGTACTTGCACCGTCATTGTTGACGGGCTATGCGCTAGTTATTAATAAATAACACAGGCCTGCGAATTTAAACTTTATAAAAGTTGTCTTGGTTTTAATAACGGATTTTCTATAATTCAGCTACACAGCTTTCGAAAAATGTATTCATTTTTTTCTATCACGTAAGGATTTTTTTTTCAACTGGAACCGAAAATAACTTACTTAGATCAAATTTGAAAAGGTGTTTCGTTGTACAAAACTTGAAGATAGCTTTGATATACGGAAACATCTATTAGCTAAGTTCTTGCACAAATATAACGTTCATAAATGGACTATTTTCAAGTTTTGAACAACTCGACTTTCAAGATTCACGTATCTACACGAACCGATGTTTCCATTTATGAACGTTATATTTTAAGATCTGTGCAAGAACTCAGCTAACAGATGTTTCCGTACATCAAAGCTATCTTAGATTAAATTATTATTTCGTTTACCACAGTGAACATTTTTTATTATTGTGTTTATTAAATAATTTATCCATTAAAAACTGAAGAAAAAGGAAGAACATTGATGGCAAACGAATATGCATCCTCATTCATCCCGATTTTTCTTGTGAAACCTACGTCTTTTAGTCTCAAAACTACGTGTTGTGGTATTTCTTTTATGTATTGCGTTATGACGTTTTGTGAAAAATCTATACGTGATGCAGAAAAATGGATATAATTTTCGGATTCAATGTACAGGGATTACTGTAGAACATGTAAAAATTTCAAGACAATAAAACCATCGTAGGCCTGTGTAATCAAACATGAGAAATATTAGTAGAAGTGAAATATCGTATTTCAATGAAAAGGGGATTTAGTTTTAGTTATTAGATGGTGTACAATTCGCTCATGTTTACAACATCTTCTTTCTTATCCTGTGTAAAAGATAAATGCTCTTGTTAATGTTTTAAGATTAATGTTTATGTTGAAGGTACATCTTTTTGAAGTGATTTCCTTGTTGTTGTTGTTTTTTCATTTTTGTATTCCTAATTTAATTTTCTCGTTGGAGTTTTGAATCTACAATCGGGGTTTTTAAAAACATTTTTGAACATTGGGTTCAAGTGAGCTTAAAGACTATGAAAAGGAAGGTAAAGAGTGGCTCTAAAACGAAATATTAACCATGTAATTAGCCACCACTATAAGACCCATAACCTTGTAAACGAAAATATAATTAGATTATTGTTTCGGCAGCGACTATTTAACGCCTATTTTTAAATAAGTTGCCAAACTTCGTTTTCTTACCTTACATCTGTGCTTAGGACAAAAGCGTCGTAATAGAACGATGTATTAATTAATGCAACTCAAGTCAATACCATCTTGATACCACTTTTGACGTTTAAACTATCATTCATAAAGCATTAACCTTAGGGTTTGAAAAAAATAACCCTTCAATGTAATGGTTACATTTGGGTTATAATGGCTGATATTTTGACACTAAATCATGCTTGTCTTGTGTAAATATTTAAGGAATATTTTGGTAGAGAAATAGAATCGAATGCACTGCATAATGAGAGATGAACGTCGTTCAGTAACACTTGTTAGCATCTTGACTAACAGTGTTTCACAGCCTCTTATACAACAATATTACAAATTACTGTACATTCAGTCGCCCAAAGTAAACATTTTTTAGGGTTCGGCTTGTTAGAAGACCGTAGGAATGAGTAGTGGTACTGGCGAATCCTCGGTATAAAGTAGGATCAAGGGAAGGATCAAACCGGAACTGGTGACATTTCTCCATGATTTATGTTGCCTGTGTGATCGTCGTGCAGAGGATATCGGAAACTGTTTATATCTTCTCGTCTGGAGAAAGACTGTTTGTAGAAAGATAATGTTATATGATACTCGTAGCATTCACAAGGCTGGTCAGTGCGAGTTGCCCCCCCCCCAAAAAAAAACAGTAACAAAAAATGTAATGCATGTCTACAGCTGCAGTATGTGAACGACTCCGAATCTTGATTTTCTTGTTCGTTTCTTTGTTGGTGACTGATTAACAGTGAAAATATGTTATTTTGTAATTACTTTTGAAACTTTGCGTCACAGACTGAGTTTCCAGAGGATTTAAGTGTCGAATTGTTATAGGAAACCGATGGTAGGAGAGCATAAATATAATTTATGTTATATAACAACCCACAAAATCTCTGTGATTCTAAAAAAAATGTCATTTTAATTTGTTTTCAAAATCAGGTGTAGTTGTGAAATGACACAAACGTTACATTTACTTTATAATAACAGAGACAGTAGCAAATGACCACAATATGTGATGTCAGTGTATAGTTGTTTCAATGTTACACCAAAGGAACATTTAAACAACAAATAAGTACAATTGTAAGGAGAATTATTCTTCACAGAGAAGTACAACCTTTCATTTCGAATAAGAAAAAAGTTAATTTTGTCTTAGGCCTAACTTGATATCTATCTTGTACAGCTTTGATATAGTGATTCAAATTTATAAAAATCGTTGGTATGAAGGCATGGCTATCGAAAATAAACAACTTTTGGTCATTTTTTAATTTTACATAATCTTCTAATGTTGTTAGACATTTTTCGGTTAACTCAAAACACTTAAAAGCGAATGCAAAAGATTTTGACTTAGATATTTTGAAATTCTGTTATTCATTGCTATTGACTAAAAATAATCAGATTATCATGTTAATGTGACTCTTTCCCGAATCCTTTTTTGTTTAGTAATTAACTAATTAGCGAAGTATATAAATTAAAATAACTGTTTCTTTTATAAAACAAAGCCACCTTAGGCTATCTGCGGTGTCCATCACGGAGAATCAAACCCCGTATTTTAGCGTTGTAAGTCCATAGACTTACCGTTGGTGTCCCCTCGGGGAATACTAGAATAACTATGACTTAATGTCATCCAGAAACTGAATAGTGATAAAACTGGGATGGACGAGTAAATTAAACAAAACCTTTTGTTTCAAGGTCTGCCAAACTGAAAAGGTTTCTTAAATGTCACTTTTCTTGCAGAAATATTGAATAACATAGGACGTAGTCAGCTAAACAGAATAATGTTCCTGTTTATAAACATTTTAACAAAGACCCTTTGTTTGTTTGTCGCATTTTGTGCAAAGCTACTCGAGGACTACCTGCACCAGCCAACTCTAATTCTCTTTATTTTCCTGAAGAAGAATAGTGAACTATTTGAAAGCGCTAGAAGTGACAGACTAGAGGAGAAACAGCTTCTCAACACCATCCGCCACCAACTCTTTGGTTAATATTTGCCAACAATAGTGGGATGACCGTCACAATATAATGACTCCACGGCTAAAAGAGCAAGCAAATTCGCTGACATAGACTTTATACCAGGAGAAAAGGTACAAATGACACTGTTTAATTCGAAATAAGGACTTCAGTGTAATCTCAAAGTATTGTCGTTGCGAAATCAAATATTATTTGTGTAACTATTGACTTGTATTAACCTAATATTACAATCTCAGTGACTGCGTAATTAACGTCACCCTGATGTAAAATTTTGAGTTAGATTCGGATTTAAAATTGGAATAATCCGACTTAAGCATAGATGCGTGTTGATACTTCTAGCACATCAGGAACGTACAATATGACATGAAAGTTTACAGAGGCAAAAATTAAATAATTTGCTTTGTGTAACTTACAATCCTCAATACGTTTTTCAGGAATAACTAATGTATTTCCGATTTTTATCTTATTTGAGGAGATTTTCTTTTCGTTAGGATTTATTTCTAGTGAAGTTTCACTACTTCTCCAAGTGCTTTTTTATCCTATTTGACTTTTTAGTTTTTAACTACTGCAAACTCTTGTAAATTCCTTGTACGTCTTTTTGAAGTGGAATGTCCTTGTTATTGTTCTAATTTTTTTATTCCTAGTTTAATTTTCCTGTTGGAGTTTTGAATTTACAATTGAGTTTTTTTATAAACATTCTTGAGCATTGGGCTCAAGTGAGCTTAAATACTATTAAAATGAAGGTAAAGATGGGCTCTAAAATGAAATATTAACCATGTAGTTAGCCGCTTTTCTAAACAAAAAGACAATTGGTTTACTGTTACGGCGGCGTCTGTTTCACGCCTATTTTTGAATACGTTGCCATACTTCGTTTCCCTTACCTTACATCTGTGCTTAAGACAGAAACTTCGTAATAGAACGATGTATCAATGTAGCTCAAGTCAATATTATCTTGATACCACTTTTAACGTTTAAACTATCATACTTAAAGCAAATATATATATATATATTAAATTAACTAAAAATTAACCTAAGGGACTGAAAACATATTTAACTGGGCTTTACATCATATTCCTCTCCTCTTCCCTGGAAAAAGACACAAATGAAAGTTCATTACTTGCGAGTAATAAATTACATACAGATCTAATAGTTTCGTTTTGAGTTTTCTTACTGTTTATTTTATTACTAGTATTCTATTGCTCGGTATTGGCCGGTGGATATCATTTAACAACAGAATTAGTTTAAGTTATGATTTGTACTCAGACCTAGAAATATGCCTGCTCAAAACGTTATTTCCATAGCATTTAACTGCTCCTAACAATCTTTTATTTATTAAGATAATTCTTTGTTCCATGTTTTTAACTTTGCAGATAAGTTACAGAAACTGGTAACTTACTCGAGCCTCCAACTACAAAAAAAAAAAAAATGCAACTGAGGATTGAATACTCTATATAAACATTCATATTAATAAATTAATTGGTAATTTTGGTACAGAAGTTATTAATTATTATCAGGATTGTAATATGAAATGTAATAGATACACTTAAATTAAAGTGACACCTTTTTTTGTTCATTAGATATTATCAAGTAATTAAAACAAATCGCTTAATGTATTCTAGGTGATCTGTAAATAATTGATCGAAAAGCGCCTTATATACATTTCCTTCGTAGTTTCCTGAGAAAAAAGGGAGCAAATTATTCTCTGAAAGCTACATGAACAAGAGTTTTATCAATAAACAGAGCACAATATTTGGGCTATTTCATGCATGTATTGACATTGTGTCTTGTTAAGTATGCTATAACCACTGTTTTGTTGTTTATGGAAGAAATAGGCTTAACGGTTTGCTTTATGTTGGAAAGTTTATTTATACTCAGCGATAAAGTACAAGTGAGGTTGGTCGTTCATCAAATTTTATGAATTATTGACACTTTTATTCTTTAAACTTTATAAGCTAATAGAATAAGCTTTTTCTATAAAGTCACGTGCTATTGTTAAAATTACCAGAGGTGCTGGTAACCTCCATCACTGTGCCTTTCAGTATTTTACTTTCATTTTGAAACGCCATCTCTAGCGAGAAGATGACAATGAGAAGCACAAGAGGATTTACGATCCATTTGCTGAATAATTCTGCCAACTTATAACACGGTTTATTCCAGTTTCTGACTTCTGCCCTGTCTGCAGACAACCGATGGTTTTTATGACTGAATGATCAAAACCACCAGCACTAAACTGAAGTTCCATCATGACTCATCAAGTGTTTCTAGCCCTAGGATTGGCTTGAAGTTTTGGTAAGGGCTTTAAATATGGACATAATTGGATTTTATTGGTTCGAATCGACAGCCTGAGTGTGTTTAATGCAAAGCATGCTTTGAAGCCAGCTCTGACCAAACCCACTACTAACTGAATAGAAACCTCAGGAACCTCCATAATCTTGCATGCGTGATGATTTTATCCAAGGATTTTATGAGGGCATATTGAACATTCGCTAGATCGTGGGCGGCTCTTTTCACGTCAATATTCTATTGCGTTCTAAGAGCTGAAAGCCTTTAAAATAAATTTACTAGGGTTCGTCTTTGATTAAAATAAAATGTCTGTCTTTATGTATCAACTATTCATATTTATCTCAGTACTTGATGCATACATTAATCATTTGAAACATGTCTGTTTGGTTCCAGATTATAGTATTTTGTCTCAGAGTTTACTTTAATGTGAAACATATTTTGTGGTTTTTCTAACTATAATCTTTTCTATTGTCTCCGTAGCTGAAAACGTAACTTACAAATATGAGCTTTGATATTTAACAAAAATATTCACTGGACATATTGGAACCAGATAAAATATAAGCAGAGACATACGTATTAAACTGAAGAATGTTTGGGTGAGAATGTTCCAATAAAGATATTAAGGATACTAATTACTTTATACTTCGCTCCCCGGTGGCATAGCGGCAAGATGTAGGCTAATAACGCTTATAAGTCCAGATTTCGGTACCCGTGGTGGCCAGAGTACAGATAGCCCATTGCATATTTTTATGCTTTACAACACACAAACAAACGCTATACTTCAAACGACTTTTCCATCTGGAGATATTTACTTGATCAAGTGAACAAAACTAAGACATTATATTGAGATATTCTCTGACAATGGATCAGCTTGGCATTTCAGACTAAAATCCAGATCTATGCAGAAAAGTGTGCGTCTCAGCTGTTGATCGATGTTACACATGTACTGAGAACGGTGGTGGACACTTGTAATAAGCTAGATTCATTAAATTATCATACAAACATAGCTTTAAATATGAAGAAAGGTTTGTTTCGTCACTTGTGTCTTAGTTTTCTTTTATTGGAGTGTTCTTTATGATATATTGTTTTAAAGTTAATACAATAACAAACACAAGTATGAATTTTCAAGTTTAATTTCAGTAGAGTTCGTAACAAACATAAAACTATGTACACATATCTTCACGTATATAGTACTGCGTACAAACTATGAAATAAAAAGTTTAAGACGGTAGAAAAGTGGACACTTTGGAATTCTAAAGTTTTATTTCGAATACACAGACAGGCTTTTGAAAAGCTTGAACTAATCAGTATTTTAAGATTGTCTGTTGAATTTCTACTGTTTGATATCAGAATGGGCTATTTTCTTACTTAGTTGAACAACCATTGAACTAGACTTGTTGTGTGTCACAATTTCGGGGGCTTGGCGTGACCTGGTGGTTAAGACACTTGACTCGTAATTTGCGAGTCGTGGGTTCGAATCCTCCTCACCGAACATGCTCGCCCTTTTAACCGTGGAAGCATTATAATGTGCCAGTCAATCTCATTATTCGTTGGTAAAAGAGTAGCCCAAGAGTTGGCGGTGAGTGGTGTTGACTAACTGTGTTCCCTCTAGTCTATCACTGCTAAATTAGGGAAGGCTAGCGCAGATATCCCTAGAATAGTTTTGCACGAAATTCAAGACATGGACAGTTTCTCGTAAAAAAAAAAAGTCATACTGAATTATATACACATATATTATGTACATACGATGTGTACTACAAAGTACATTTGCAGAATGCAGTAGGTTTTTTTTTAAAGAAAAGGTAACAGAGTAGGTTTGATTAATCTTTGAAAACTACGACACAATTTTCTTAATGTGTTCTTTTTCATATATACACGCATATATAGGCATTTCAACAAATCCAGGATCTTCACATGCAAAAAATGCGGTAGAAATTTCGGTAAATGTATTCATACAATGGACATTAAGCTATTAATAGGCAAATTAACGTAAAGTATGCTTCATATTAACGTAAAGTATGCACTACTTCATATTGCTGTTGTTGTTTTTCAAGAATTTCGCGCAAAGTTCCTCAAGAGCTATCTGCGCTGACTGACCATAATTTTGAACTAATAACCTAGAGAGAAAGCAGCTAGTCAAAAGTGCACGCCGCCGACATTTGGGCAACTCTAACTGAATAGTGAGATTTGATTTTCGGCTCCCACAGCCCGAAAGTGCGGAGCGCCTTATTTGCGGCAAGGGGGTCGCGAAATGTGAACCCTCGAGTTCCCATTTCGGCACACTAAACGTTAGGCCACGTTCGACCTCAGATGTTTTAGAGTTGCATGTATATAAAGTTTTTCTAAGTGAATGGTAAACACAAAATTTACATTTTTGCGGAATAATGCATCAATTTTTTTTTTGTCGGCGTCTATGTATTTAGGAAGAATAGTCAGTCAACATAGAGAGTTTTTATTTCTTTTCTGTACAGAAAGTATGAGTTTTTTTACTCATCCATTGCCTTCTCTTCACGGAGAGTTTCTAATTCAAGCTATTGCGACACGTGCTTACTATTCTACAGTAAATAATTATACCAACGAAACGAGCTTACTGTTCTTCGGTAAATAATTATACCAATAAAACGAGCTTGCTATTCTACGTTAAAAACATACAAAAGAAGCGTGCTTACTACTTCAAGTTTAATAATTATACAAACGAAACGTGCTTACTATTCCATGTTAAATAATTATACCAACGAAACGAGCTTACTGTTCTTCGGTAAATAATTATACCAATGAAACGAGCTTGCTATTCTACGTTAAAAAACATACAAAAGAAGCGCTTACTACTTCAAGTTTAATAATTATACAAACGAAACGTGCTTACTATTCCATGTTAAATAATTAAAACGTGCTTACAATTCTACGATAATTAATTCTACCAATGAAACGAGCTTGCTATTCTACGTTAAAAAACATACAAAAGAAGCGTGCTTACTACTTCACGTTTAATAATTATATCAACGAAACGTGCCTACTGTTTTATGTTAAATAATTATACCAACGAAACGTGCTTACTATTCTACGTTAAATAATAATACCAACATTCATAATATTTGATCCAGTGGTTGCTACACGATACATGTTTATATGCCTGGTTTTTATCGAATACAACTTATTATGCTATACATCAAAGTTTGGAGCAGATAAGGTCAAGTTGAATACACGAGATTGAGAAAAGTTTTAGGTAAACCTTTTTGTTGTCAAATATTGTATAGCGCATAGTACATGTATTATAGATACGATAGTAATTACAGATCTAATAATATAACAGCTACATGTCAAACATATCTTTATTTGAAAAGCTTCATTCAAACGTTATATTGCGAGCGGCACAGAAACTGGAGGAGCAATAGCTCCCCCTAGGTTTGTTTGGAGGGTCATTCTCAAGTTGAGGGCCAAAATAATAGAGAAATTTTAAATGTTCATTTGCAAGATTTTTCAAAACATATATATGTATGTACAATGTCACTAGTTTGTCATTAGGGGCTCAACAACAATACTTTTCATGTTTAACTGACAAATTCAGATTTGTTGAAAATCGTTCCTCTTGAAGATAAAAAAAGTTTCTCCGCCACTGCGCAATAATTTAGATTATTGTAAATGCAATGTAAATGTATTTGGCCTACTTTTCTTGACAAGGATATGAACCCGATCTTAGTGACTTTTTTCTTATCTGAGAAATTCTGTAATCTAAATTACTCTCGAAGAGGATAATCAAATGACATTGCCAGACACCTTCATCAAATACCTTAGAAGGAGTCAAGTTGAAAGAGTTTACACATGATAATCATGGATAATCAACTTATGATAAGAATGGAATGTTATATGCACATGTAAAAATAGCTGTTGTTTGTGAGATTGTTCAGTTAAAATGTCTTTCTTGAAGCTGTACTGTACGGAGCTACTCCCGATTGTATCACCTGAATGTATTCTTAACTTTTCTTTAAGTAAAAACATTATTATCTTCTTACGTGTAATTTAAAAGAAAACAACATATGTTGTTGATATAGCTGGAGTTAACCTTGTAGGTTGTAATAAGTTAACGGAAATTTAAGAATAAATAAAATAAGTGTTGAAAAGGAATATAATCTAAAATAAAGCAGATGAAACAAAAGATGAATCTTAGAAGGCAACAGTACAGTTTTCCAAAGTGTGTTCAAAAGGAATATAATCTAAAATAAAGCAGATAAAACAAAAGATGAATCTTACAAGGCAACAGTACAGTTTTCCAAAGTGTGTTCAAAAGGAATATAATCTAAAATAAAGCAGATAAAACAAAAGATTAATCTTACAAGGCAACAGTACAGTTTTCTAAAGTCCTTAAATGGTGATCATTACTCATATCAGAGTGTTTTCTTAGTACTATAATATTTTTTCATCCAAGAAAATAATTTTAGTAAAAGTTAGCGTAAAATATGTTCATTCATTATACAGATTTAATATTTTATCTGAACGACGCCTCACCCTCTCTCCGCGATGGCTCTGTAGTAAGTCTTAGGATTTATAACGCTAAAAATGGGAGTTCGATACTTGTGATTGGCCGAGCACAGATATCCCATTGTGTAGCTTTGTACGCTTAACAACGAACAAATACTATTCTAACGACCTACAACACAAAACTCCATGTTATCAGGATTATGACCTATTATTTTATTTATTAGTTGGTTTCAAAACTCCATGTTATCAGGTTTATGACCTATTATTTTATTTATTGGTTGGTTTCAAAACTCCATGTTATCAGGTTTATGACCTATTATTTATTGGTTGTTTTCAAAACTCCGTGTTATCAGGTTTATGAGCTATTATTTATTGGTTGTTTTCAAAACTCCATGTTATCAGGTTTATGACCTGTTATGATTTATAAGATTTTAAGATCAAAGATACACCCGGTGGCGCAATAGTAAGTTTGAGGGCAATTTGTTGTAAATTGAAATATTAATGGCAATACATTGGAAGACCCAACTTTATTTTCAATACTAAAATCTGTAATTGTGTTTGTTCAGTTTATCCCGTTGAAATTATGGTAATTTTCTTTTCATTCATTAAGTATATATATATTACAAAATAATTATATAATTATGATAAGATTATTATAATTATTTGTCTAAAGATCTAGAATAAATAATCCTAAAAGACAGTAACTTAATAGAAAGATTTAAGATTTTCTCGATAAAAACAATATTGTCCTCTGTAGTTTTATAGTGTTAATAACGAACGTAATAAGCTGTAAAATAATAAACCTAGTGTTGTTATGAGTTGTAATTACATATAGTTGAAACATAATGTATATGCGTGATGTATGTGCAGTTCACAGTGCTAACTGTTTAGCATGTCATTTTGTATGTTGTTAATGTATTTGAACTTTATCACCAAGTGACTATTTGTATAGCTTAAGAATAACCTTAATTCTTTGGTTGCTGCTTTCACAAACCTATTTGAAGAGCTATGAAATTGTGGGAATTTTAAGGCCTAAAGTATTACATACAGCCAGCAAATAACTATCTTATCATTTCATAATGCTGATCATCATGAAGTTATGAAAGAAAGTATGAATTGTACTTAATTTCGATTGTTTAATTTTTTTCTATAGACAATTTAGTGAATAAGACCAAAATATATGGGCCGTTCTCTCTTTTCTTTTGGGAGCAAGAGTAAGATACCAGTGAGCTGTATATAAATAAACATCTAAACATTGGTTGGAATATATATATTCTGTCATGTACGTTTGCTTTAAATCACCGTTTATTACAGTAACATATAATAAAAATTACAATAATCTAGCCTGAGTTTGAACTTAGGTTAATAGTTTTGGATTTAAAATGTATTCTATAAAGTTTGTCTTGTTATTAATTAAAGTATTTTCCCTGTTACGTACCATAAAGAGTAACATTACATCTTAAGATTGTAACAACAAAACAGATTTTAATTTAGCGCAAAACTACACAATAAACTATCTGCGCTCTATCCACTGCGGAGAATCGAACCCCGTATTCTAGCGTTTAAGTTCGTGAGCTTGCTCTTGATCCACCAGTAGAAATAACGAACTATTTTGTTTAATAGTTCCTGTTATGGTTTATCTCTTATGATAATTATTTTGGTTTTCATTGAACGAAATATGACATTATCTCAGTTAATAGTTTTATAAAACGTTGAATATATTAACTTAACATCATGTACTGTATGTTCAGTTACTCAAACTCATGTTTTGTTCATTCTGAAAATAACAATAAACCATTATAAACGGTTAAACTACAAGTTTGACATTAAACAAAATTAATATTTGACAATGGCTTGTTTTCTAATGGTATAAAATTTGATTATTGCATCCACTCTTCAGTGAGTTTATTTCTTCAACATACTGCATGTTAATGAATGCTTTGAACCAACATCCACAAATAATTATCTTTTTGTAACGTTAATGTAAAACATCCTAGTTAAATTGTGTTTAATTTTGTAAAAAAAAAAATATCGATTTAATTCGACGCGAATTATAAAATTGTTAATAAAGATGAAAAACACAATGAAAAGGGTAAATATATGACATTGAAATGGGGTTATTTTTTATAACTAATTAAAGGCTATTGAAAAAATATTTATGCAGCTCATTTTCCGAGGAGAAAGAGCAGAACGCCGGTTTTTATAACAGCGATAAAGTGAGACGGTCGGGTGTTAATGTTTGTGCTCCATTTTATGTCTTCCTTTGAAGAGTAGGGGTGACAAACGAAGTTTTGGAATTTTGTTGAGAATAGATTTGGTCATTTTACTCGGCCCTACATATACTTCAAATCTATTGGATGATAGAGAGTAGGAGATTGTCATCTACCACAACTAGTTATGTGCAATTTGCGAATGACCAGGCACCCATTTTAAGTACTTTTTACTACCATACTTACCCTATTGAAGAAGCCCGATCATGATTCGTAGCTAACGGACGAGGGTATGATAATGGAAGTTCATGTAAACTTTTATGGCTTTCTGAGGCCTGAAGACAGCCAGTCACAGAACAACGTAGACTTGATAGGTCAGTATTCAGATTTCTAGACGCCTTTCTTTGCCATTTCGTCTTAAGTTTAGAGACCAGAGTGTCTAAGCCTCTCATCTGTGTCTTAACTCTACCAATGTGCTGTGCTCAGTATATGTATGAAGGCCAGATAAGCACGCTAATCGCCTGTCTAGGTAATAGCACTCTTCTAAATAAAATAAAACAAAATAATAACATTTACTATATCATGAAAGCATGATAAAATAATTCTTTGGTAATAACATTTTTATTAATCATTAGAAGAAACTTTAAACCTGAAATATGTTAACACGTTATATGATGCACAAGATGTATATAAATGTTAGTGTCTGGTGACGGAATTTCTAGTGTAATTCTTATCAGACGTATATATAATTTTCATATAAGATAGTATAAATCACTGCGTTGTTCATATTTTTGAGACATGAGACTCACTTCACTATTTACAGAGTTTGCAATGATATTTATTAGTAAAAAAAATCACGTATTCTTATCAGATTTGGATGTGAAATGGTAATGGTTTTGTGTACTGATGATAAAGGTATTTTGTGGGTTGTTTTATTTACGCAAACGAGTTGTTTTTTTAAAATTCCAACCCATAAAATTCGGCCTTCAATAGCGCCTAATCTAAAATTGTCTTTATGATAAATCCCAGCTGTTATCACTATCAAAACTTAATGTGTATTAAATGTAGCCTCGGTTTTACACTAATTATCATACCACGGTAGATCGTTTTTTTTCAGGCATTTACGATAAAAGGTTCAACACTACCGTGTATGTGTTATGATTCGTATACTATGACATTAGACTGTTAACTAATGTTATACATCCGCCGTTTCTTTTTTGAAATGATGTTTCTGAACCAATGAAAAGTTTTGTGCTTTTATTGACTGGCGTCAGGAAAAGATATGCATGCTCCTGGTGGGTCAGCAGTAAGTGTACTGACTTACAACGCTAAAATCCGGCGTTCAATTCCCATAGGTGAACAAAACACAAATAGCCCATTGTGCTCAGCAAACCTCAAAATAATCCCCGAAAAAAAAAACATTTTGGATAAATGCTTGTATTTTAGTAAAAACATAAGGCATTATTTTTATTGATTTATCTTCTTTATTGTCTTCCCAACTATGAATATTCTGCAAGATTGTTTTACTGGATAGTATTATATTAAAAAGAACAAAGGAAAAATATTCATAGGTATTATTAAAATGCGTAAATTCTGCATTCTGATAAGTACCCACTGATAATAGACACCTTGTTAAAAAACTTTGAAGTTTAGGTATAAAATAGTTCTAAGAAATCTATGTAAATTTCAAAGTTTGTTAGTGCTAAAAATTGAATTCTTAAAAAAAGCACAAATATTATCAAAAACCCTTCTCTTACATAGACAGTGAATAAACACGTTAACTTGATTGAAAATAGTATTACTCTATATTTCCTTATTACAATCTAATATTAAAATATAAAATACTCACTGCTAATAAAATATAAATATATTATTATTCGGTTACTCTATTTGAAGAAAAGAGTAAAAAAACCTATATTATCTCCTTTTTCTAATTTAGAAGCTTATTTTGAATTCAATGTTGAATTGATTTCGAATTTTATTTTTTTAGGAATTTAAGATCCTTACGTGGCTTTCCAAACTAAAGAAGTAAGGAATATATTACAGACTCGCCATGATCTACTATAAGATAGTTCATTTTTCATTCTTTGTTAATTTACTGAATATTAATCAGGAAATGCTTAACGGCCCATTAACTAATATTGTTAGTCAACATTGGTCTTAATAATGTTTGGTTAGAGCTCGGGGAAAATGCATATGTTAAGATACTAATGATTTTATGTTCAACCAGACCTGTATTATCTTCATCAATTAATACGTATTATTTTATAATGATTTTAGTTCTGCTAAATCTAATTAATTTAAGAATATCTTAACTATTCTAAGTGTTTAATTTTCTTTCTTTCTAAAGCAATGTTACAAACAAAAAGGAACCACTCGAAATAGTTATCTTTTTTTTTTGCTTCGAAAGTTGTCTAACAAACATTTTATAAACAAAGATGGATCACTCTATTTATTTAATTTTCTTTGCTTCAAAACTTTTCTAGCAAACGTTTTACAGATAAATATGGGTTATCATCCTAAATGTTTAGTTGTCTAAAAAATGGAATACTCTTAGCATTTAGTTGTTTGATTGTTTTTACTGACTAGCGATAAACGTTAATCTTCTTTATCCGTTACGTTATCTAAAGTTTAAAAAAAAACAATGGTCTCGTCTTACTTTAATTATTTTCTTCGCATGTTATTGGTGCTACTTTTTTTTGCAATGTGATCCGGATTAATCTTAAATACTTAATCTTTTTCTTACAATGTTATCTGGGTTAATCTTAAGTACTTTATATTTTTACAATGTGATCCGGGTTAATCTTAAATACTTAATATTTTTTTACAATGTGATCCGGGTTAATCTTAAATATTTAATTTTTTTTAACTATTTAAAAACGTTTTACTGATTAATAATTACTTAGTTTGATTGTCAAATATTTTATCCCTCGTGAGGTCTTTTATTTTTACCAAATAATCACGAATTGAAATAAATATATTGCTTAATAGATAGTTTGTGTGATATTACAATCCAATCAAATCGATAATAATTTTAGTCTGGTTGTGATATAATATCACACGTGTTACTTATTAAACTTCGATTAGTAAAATTATATTTAAACGTATTGACTTTCTTTTTTTATAAAATATTATCTATAATAAAGCTATATTTTATGATTTTTTTTTACTCTGCTTTAAAGCACAAAACTACAGAAGGGGACATCTGTGCTTTGTCTACCACAGGTATCTAAATTCAGTTTTGAATCTTATAAGCCTTCAGTTTTATGAAATCTATCAATTATATTTTATAGAAATTATTGAAAAATTTTTTGTTGTTGGAATATGAACAAATGCCGTAATATACAAAATAATACACCAAATTTCGCCAGTATTTTGATGTAAAAACCGTAACATCTGGTGGAGAAAAGTCGAGGGCGTCGCTTATACTCATGAAACGTATACTACCTGGATAAGATATATATCTGTGCAAACCTATATTTAGTCACCAGATTGCTTATTATAAACTCTTTGAGAACTGACTGATCTATGTCTTTCAAAAAACTATGAAACCGTTTCTTTCCTTTGGCAACTAACTCAAGCTATGTCTTTCAATGAACCGTGAAACCGTTTCTTTCCTATGACAATTAACTGAAGCTATGTCTTTCAAAAACCGTGAAACTGTTTCTTTCCTTCGGTAACTAGTTGAAACTATGTCTTTCA
>NW_013665793.1:691811-696819 GCF_000517525.1 Limulus polyphemus | reverse complement strand
AACTATGTCTTTCAATGAACCATGAAACCATTTCTTTCCTATGACAATTAACTCAAGCTATGTCTTTCAATGAACCGTGAAACCGTTTCTTGCCTTCGGTAACTAGTTGAAACTATGTCTTTCAATGAACCATGAAACCATTTCTTTCCTATGACAATTAACTCAAGCTATGTCTTTCAAAAACCGTGAAACCGTTTCTTTCCTTTGGTAACTAGTTGAAGCTATGTCTTTCAATAAACCATGAAACCATTTCTTTCCTATGACAATTAACTGAAGCTATGTCTTTCAAAAAAAAAACGTGAAACCGTTTCTTTCCTTTGGCATTAGCTGAAGCTATGACTTTCAATGAACCATGAAACCGTTTCGTTCTTTTTTTGAATTTGATATATTAAACGTAATTTAGTACGAAAATGTAATACATGTTCTAAAGCTAATATATTTGTTGAAGTCATACATTTAGTTTAAATATAATATTATTAAGTCATATATATTTTTTTACTGACGTTTTGTATCTCTGAAGGCATCTGACATTTTTGTATATGTGTTTATTGCTAATATCCTTGTATCGTGAAGTCTCATCAATATTTACCTGCGTATTTTCTGTTTCTTTTAGGTTTCTGATCTATACTAGACTTCACTTTTATAAGGCTTACTAAAGATATTTGCACCTAATATATCCTAACAAATAAATATATCGAGTAGAACATCTCGGATCTACACCAAATTTGTCAGAGCTATCTTTATCCATTGTCTCATGCAGAATGCCTGAAAGTTTGATGAAAAACTTTTGGGCAACACGTAATAACAAGTATGTTTGTGACCGTGACTTTCGTCTTACAATGAACATACATTAAATTCCTTTCATGTATTTTGTGTGCATATTTGATAATTTTATGTTTGTGTCTTAGTTTTGTCAATTTGGACATTTTCAAATTAATGAAAACTATACATTTATAATGTGTAAGTCCGGAATAACAGATCAATTCCAATTTTATTTGGATACTAGTTTCATGTGTCAAAAGTAGTATCCGTATAAATTTGGTATTGTTACGTTATTGTGGGTTTTAACTTTACTTTACATTAATTATACGTAATTGTTTATTTAGCTACTACTATATGTACATGTTTTCAACAGCCTATGTGTAAAAGCAAACAGTACATTCTCTAATATGATATTACACCGAGTACACTATTTATAAGTATATATGATTTGCTATGTATATGAATTGCTTGTTCATTTTGTGTCATTTTTTTATTTAAGTCTTCGAGGATGTATAGTTTAAAATGTTGATTTTTTGTCTAAATAAATATAGTCATCACCAGCAAATGTTAAAGTATTAGATTCAGGCCTAATGTTAATGGGACTAAAACAATAATAAGTTTTGTTTGAAGCATATTATCGTGTGTTAGGTTTCCTCTAGAGGAAGCAATCATTAGCTTACTTTGTTTAACGTCATTAAGAAGTTCATAATAAACCACAAAACAACATTCGTAATTTAATAGTGAGTTATAGTACTACCTGCTAACCTGACTTCACACATCATTAAACATTGTTTTATATTATAGTAAAAACATTCACTTTCCAGGACCACATGTGACTTTTCTTAAAGAAAATATTGAATAAGGAAGGTAATATTATTATACTACAATTATTATACTAATAATTCTGGTTATCATCGTTGAGTCAGACAGCGATCTCTTTTCATTCCAGGGTTTTGTAAATATTTTAGCCTACTTATTTTCAGATTACCATTCCTAGGTCTTCAAACAAGCCCCCCCCCCAGTGGTACAGCGGTATGTCTGTGATCTTACAACGCTAGAAACCGGGTTTCGATACCTGTGGTGGGCAGAGCATAGATACCCCATCGTGTAGCTTTTTGTTTAACTTCAAACAACATTAACTAAAGTTATAATGAAAATTAACTGATTCTTCAAAATCAACAACTTTTGGTTTCTATTTATAATTTACTTGTAATTTTAAGACAGATAGTCTGATTCTGAATTCACTTATTTGTGTTTCGATTATTTGGAACTTTATTTATTTTAGCGCATGGCTACATAATAGACGGCTATCTGAGATCTGTACACTACGGGGAATCGAACTCCAAATTTTAACGTTTTAAGTCTATAAACCTACTGACGACCCAGAATGGCCATTTGTTAAATCAAATTGCCGCTACTTAGCGGTTTCTAAGAAACAGCCAGGCAATAAAGTACATGAAACGCTAAAAAATATGTAAATATTCTTGATGACATTGTTCGTAGTGTTTCTGAGAAACTTCATTTTTCGTAGTGTTTCTCAGAAACGCCAAAAATATGTAAATCTTCTTAATAGTGTTTGAGAAACTTCCCATTTTTCGTAGTGTTTCTCAGAAACGCCAAAAATGTGTAAATCTTCTTAATAGTGTTTCTGAGAAACTTCTCATTGTTCATTTACATATTTTCAGTAAAACATTCAGCTGTACCTTCAAATAATATGTTTATTCTCAATTAACAAAACATATAGCCAAAAACGTTTCGTTTTTCAAAAAGTATAAAAATATACATATGATGAACGAATAAAGCTTCGGATTTATCGTAAATCTCTCATTATCTACAATGTCGGATCATAATGATTTTTAGAACAACTCTTTATCCTGATTTTTTAAATACAGAAACACAAAATTTATGACATTTACAACCAATCTTGTAGAACAATCAGCATACTGTGAAAATCGTTCATTCTTCATGTTCATACTGTAGCTTTCCGTTTAACATTGTGTGGAGAGAATAATTCCCCAATTATGTGCTATATATATAGCTGAATGAATAAGAATTCGAAATCAGCTTTCGGTTTTCTTTATGTTTCGTTGTTAATCAGAGAGCTACACAATGGGCTATCTGTGCCGTGCCATCAGCGAGTATCTAAGCCCGGTTTCTAGTGTTATAAGCCTTCAAACTTACCGCTGAGCCACTGGGTGGCAAAGGGAACTTTCTATAACATAATATATGATGTTTTATCCAGCAATGTGTACATATATATATACACTATACTAAGGTTAATAATCATTTTTATTGTTGTGTGATTTTTTGTTAGTGAGTGTGAGATTTCAAGGAGTCGTCCCTCAGTGTTCAGCGGTAAGTCTGGGGGTTTATAATGCTAAGGTTCGAGCTCGATCCCTGTTGTGGGCACAGCGTAAACTGCAAATAGTACAGATATATAACTTAAACAAACAATTAGTTTTCTGAATAAGTTGATGTATTTTTTGAATAAGAGTAATTATGGAATACAATCGTGTCAGCGTGAATTTAAATACTCTGCTCTTTATAAGCTCTATATTACACTGATTACTTATTTACCTTACAACAGTGTATCGTATAGTATTTATGTATTCAAATTAAGATAAGTAAAAGTGCAATGACAGTTAAGAAAAACATTAAAAATCAATACAACACCTAACACTTAAGTGTGACAACAAACTTAATATATTATAACTAAGCGTTTTATCCGCAAAATACATTTGGTAATTAAAATTATTTCCAACTGTTCTTCTCCAAACAGCTCATAAAATCGTAATCTCTACTGAAACCGTTCTAGTATTTTATAAAGGTAATATACTGACTTTCCAGCGCTTAGTTGAAGATGTGTACAAAGGAATCGTATCATATGTGGTTAGGCCTATATCTTACAAGCATGAACTATGGATGTATCATATGGCATCATTACATCTAAAACATCTGTATAGAAAACATATGTATCTAAATAAAAAAACGATGCGGTAAATTTTCTCCCAACTATCAGACTATGAAACAGCTCATCATTAGGAAGTTACAGGTTCTTTCTCACTTTTCTCAGAGTTTGCAGTATATTCTGAAACACCATAAGACAGGAAATTATAGAACACAAAACATCACTTTTTAACTTGAATGTTTCGCTCCACAATTATGCAGCATTTCCAATCAATTAAGCAGTATTAAAGTAACATAAGATATATTAACGAAATTTTGATGAGCATGTAAATGTTTTGGACATGCGTTTCTGTATAGAAAATATACTGTATTGAAAAGGATAAAATAGTCTATACTGTACAAAACTATCCTTATAAAGGCTATTAAGAAACTTAAGCTATTAATGTTCCTATGGAGGGTTGACAGTGGAAACTGAGAATTATAAAATTATTTTTTGGTTGATCAGGTTTTAGTTTGTCAATAATTCTTACAGCAGCTGACAGATAGAACGGAGACAATAATACAAAACATAAAGTAATATAGAGTCAATATGTAAAACAATAATACAAAACATCAAGTAATACAGAGTCCATATGTAAGACAATAATACAAAACATCAAGTAATATAGAGTCAATATGTAAGACTATAATACAAAACATCGGGTAATATAGAGTCAATATGTAAGACAGTAATACAAAACATCGGGTAATATAGAGTCAATATGTAAGACAATAATACAAAACATCGGGTAATATAGAGTCAATATGAAAGACAATAATACAAAACATCAAGTAATATAGAGTCAATATGAAAGACAATAATACAAAACATCAAGTAATATAGAGTCGATATGTAAGACAATAATACAAAACATAAAGTAATATAGAGTCAATATGTAAAACAATAATACAAAACATCGGGTAATACGGAGTCAATATGTAAGACAATAATACAGAACATCAAGTAATACAGAGTCAATATGTAAGACTATAATACAAAACATCGGGTGATATAAAGTCAATATGTAAGACAATAATACAAAACATCGGGTAATACAGAGTCAATATGTAAGACAATAATACAGAACATCAAGTAATACAGAGTCAATATGTAAGACAATAATACAAAACATCGGGTAATATAGAGTCGATATGGAAGACAATAATACAAAACATAAAGTAATATAGAGTCAATATGTAAAACAATAATACAAAACATCAAGTAATACAGAGTCCATATGTAAGACAATAATACAAAACATCGGGTAATATAGAGTCAATATGTAAGACAATAATACAA
>NW_013665793.1:687163-691762 GCF_000517525.1 Limulus polyphemus | reverse complement strand
TAGAGTCAATATGTAAGACAATAATACAAAACATAAAGTAATATAGAGTCAATATGAAATACAATAATACAAAACATCGGGTAATATAGAGTCAATATGTAAGACTATAATACAAAACATCGGGTAATATAGAGTCAATATGTAAGACTATAATACAAAACATCGGGTAATATAGAGTCAATATGTAAGACAGTAATACAAAACATCGGGTAATATAGAGTCAATATGTAAGACAGTAATACAAAACATCGGGTAATATAGAGTCAATATGTAAGACAATAATACAAAACATCGGGTAATATAGAGTCAATATGAAATACAATAATACAAAACATCAAGTAATATAGAGTCAATATGTAAGACAATAATACAAAACATCGGGTAATATAGAGTCGATATGGAAGACAACGCGTTTCTAAACAACGAAGGAGAGGTTTGAATGTTTCTTCACCTTAAATTGTTCCTCAAAAATGTCATAAAATTGAACTTGATGTTATAATAAACATGTTAACCTTTTGTTAAGAGTTTCGTGTGCAACTTGTTTGTTTTAGAATTTTTTTGCAAGGCTACACAAGGACTACCTATGTATAGTGGTTCTTAATTTTGAACTAACAGATCAGAGGGAAGGTGTCTACAAATAATTAAACATCAAAATATTTATTTTAAAGAAAAATTGGGTGTTATCTAAACAATTTTTACGCAATATTTGGAAAAATTGGAATTGCTGCATTAAATTACATTAAATTAAAAAAAAAGATATATCCCGATATCATATTTCATTTACTTAAATGAACTTGGTACTTGTTATAGGATTGCTTTTATGTTTAGCATGTTACATACGGGACTTTTAGTGTTTTACTTCTAACAACTGACGCAATCATAAGTTCCAACTTAAAATGTAATTTCAAACCGGAGAATTACATATTATGTGACATAAATCGAGAACCATGGCATTGCTGCTTCTATAAAGTTTGTAGAGTTTAACAAATCATGGTTTATCTCTGTTAAGCACCTGTATTATAAAACAGGTAGATATCCGAGATACATCGTCTAATTGTTTATAAATCTATACGATAACCGTTTTGTTTTGGTATCTAAACAACGATAACCGTTTCGTTTTGGTATCTAAACATCTCTCTCTCTCTCTCTCTCTTTGTATATACACACAAAAACGCAGATAATATAAACATAAAAAGCAGCGATTCATCGTTTAGAAATAGGTAGAAAGATAGAAACGAATTATATCTAAATCATACGAAGATTCCATCTTTGATAGGTGAGGCCCAAGCGATGTTGCTTTACTATATTTCAAATACTACTGAGAAGGTTTCGTCACAAAGCGTAGTGTATGTAAAACACACTGTAAACGTTAGGCAAGGTTTTATCCTATGGTTCAACTTAAAATATTCTGAATAGGTATGTTAAATAACGTACGCGGAAGTTTCACTTCATACCAGTGCGTATTTATTTCAAACATACATAATTAATACGTTTAAAAGAACACGTGTTCCATAAAAAAGAAATACATGGACGTCTTTGGTAACTCGGCAGATACGTTTGCGTCAGTGGCGGTATTATTGGCAGAGTCTATAATTAATAAGGATTTGTATCAAATTTCACTGTGTTGTCGACGATAATTATCATAAATATATATTTACTATCTGCACGTGCACTAAGATGGAAGAAATGTTTTTAACAAGGAATCGAGAAACTGACAACAAATTCAACTTGATTTGAAGTATGGGAAGTTTCGTTAGTAACGAGAGTAACCATCTGAGGATTACATGTGGTTTAATTCTATAGGTTTCAGTTGTGTTTTTAACCAGGTTATGTACTTCTAGCCAGTTTATCCTACAGGGTTGGTTCATTAATTTCTTTATTCAATTTTTAATTCTGATCTATACATTTGTTGGCTACTTTTAGTCAGAAGTTGTGATAATTTACTAATTAATAAGTAGAAATTTTATTTACAAAGAACAAATTTTATCTTCAACGTTTTCCCCTTGTTTCTAGCAAATTAAGAGCAATAATACGTACTTTCTTAGATTTCAAAGTCTTTTGCTGAAATTTAAGTTTGAGCTCTCCAACTGTTTAAATGTAGTGTGAAGTGGTGTTTAGTGTAAAGACTGTTCTAAAACAGAAATATGGTATTATTTTCTAATTCTTGTGAAATTGTTTTGTTTCATATTCTATGGTTAAAGCAATTGTTTGGTTAAATGTACAATTGTAGAAATGTTGTTTTCAGTTCCCTCTATAACATTTCAAGCTATTTGTTTTCAGTTCCTTTAACATTTCAGGCTGTATGCTAGCTTAAGCATTGCTAACTTTTAACAACGTAGAAAAGAACCATATAATAAAAATGGAACGTACATGATATACATATATGAACCATCAACGTTTGTTTGTAAGAAACATACAATTTAGGTGTTCTTTTCTGACTAAAATACCTATATATATATATAACACTTACCTTGAAGAAATGGATTTTCAATCGGGAGGACAAAGGAGTAAAATGGCGTCATTGATATAAACAGGCTGCTGGCAGCCATATTGATGGGCATCGACTAGACTGATCACACCGATGAAAAAAAAGTGACTGGCACTAAGCAACAAGAAATGTAATTAACCTACACGTATTTTAACCTGTCATTAACTTCTTGAAATACATTGTACGTGATAGGGGTCAGTCTTGCAATATACGTCACTTCTTATACTCAAGAGTCATCAATTTCAACGTTTTAATTAATCTTAAAACTGTCAAATGTGTGTATAAGTATTTAAAAACATCCTACCTCAAGAGGCTTAGGACTATATGTATGCAAGCGTTTTGCATGACATTCAGATGGACTTCTGTGTTTCGTCACGGAAGAATAGACCAATGAGAAGTAAGCAGTATTTTACTACTCTAAAATTATGTCTCCATAATTAAGCATACAGTAACAATGCGACTTGTGGCTAGGAAATAAGTTACGTTTGTTGAAAACAAAACACAACATTGAACAAATAAACAAAGCCCAAACTACATGCTTGGAGAGTTTTTATCATCGCTCCAATAAACATAAACAACCAAATGACCTTCACACGATTCTTTGTTTACATAAAGACGGACTTATGTTTAAATATATATTAAGTACAGCTTTATTATTAGTTAAATGTTTGTTTGCAGCATACAACATTTTCATAGCAAAGAAAAACTTCTTTCCTTCAAATTCCTGAACCAAACAGCAAATGTTTCAAGATGCGTGCTTCAATTTTTTTTCAATCTTTAACCGTTTATCAAATAATAAAAATATCTGTGTGGTTTATTTCAATTCTCTAAAAGCACCACTGCTATAGCAATAAAAGTTTCTAAATGTTACTGATATCGTGCAGAACGTTCAGCAAACGAAAAAAAAAATCGACGAAGAGTATCCGATTTCAGAATCTTTACTTAAGTTTACAAAATTTTTTAAAACTAACGTTTCTGTAACTGTCTTATGACAAGGTGAATTAAACATATTTCTGCAACTTACGTTGAAAATACCTTCAGCAAATTTAAAGTTAACATATCAGCAAACTGTGATACAGTCTGTAACTTTTTGAATTTTTGTTAGAGTTCTTCCAACATTAGATATTTTTTATAAAGAAAAAACATTAAATATCAAAACTACGCTTTCCTCCAAGTAGCAACTAAATAGTCTTAGTTCTCGTGAAACAAAATAACACTTGAGGCATCAGAAACCAAACCACATTAGATATTAGTTTTATTATATTCACATAGTTATTCGACAATTTAAACAAAACAAGGCATATTGGTTTTAGTGTATTTATTTCTTTCCCTTAAAGCACAGTGACAATAGAGCAGAAACAAACAAACAAAACATATTAAGGTCATGTAAAACATTGTTCTTACATTAATACTTTAAAACAATATTTCTAGTTTCAACAATACATTTTCATAACAAACCACTACGTATAATGACAAAAGGAATCAATTATTGATATTTTCCCTACAACAATAAAGATCTGCTCCTTCGTTTTGCTTTGCAGAAGTCTTGAGGAGGATGAAGAACCTCTTGAGGTGCTGATTAAGCTGGAAGGAAAACACAACATAATATAACGGGAAATGATGTAGAAAACATGCACAGACATACTGTTGTTTAATGTACTTAAAGGAAAAGCTTATAGGACAATATAATACATATTGAGGTCAAACATCACACCCAAAAAATTCTGCATTAAGGTATATTGAAGTATTGGTTTGGTGTCTGTGTAACAACGAATGTTAGCACAACATGAACTCTTGTCGCTGTCTTGAAGTTACATATAGAATGAACTTTTTTCACAGTTTAATCACTTAAATATGTTAATATTCCTCAAAATATAACTGTCATTTATTTATTTTAAGCTGTAAACCTGAATAACAAGAATCATAAGTAAATTAACTAACTAGCGCTGGGCTTCACAAAGTTACAGTTGTCTATGAACACTTTAGTAACCAAACTCAACAATTCTATTTAAAAACAGTTACAGTTTTCTATGAACACTTTAGTAACCAAACTCAACAATTCTATTTAAAAACAGTTACAGTTTTCTATGAACACTTTAGTAACCAAACTC
>NW_013665793.1:666929-686698 GCF_000517525.1 Limulus polyphemus | reverse complement strand
AGTTTTATATAAATACTTAAATAAACAAATTAAATAATGCTATTTTAAATGTTACAGTTTTTATATGAATGTATTGTACTGAAATTGATGTTTCATATGTAGAGCGACAGTCGAATCAAAATGTCTTTAGGCTGCACTTACGTGAAAGTGAGCTTACTTATGAACATGTGTTTGAACTGTGGGTTTATAATGACTCGTGTGTTTGAACTGAGGGTTTATGGTGAGTAATTCACTGTTTTTACTAATTTTAACACTTCCACTTCTTATATGGAGTTGAAGATTCGGGTTCGAATCCGTGTAATACCACACAATATTCTCCACACTTTAAGCTGTGGATGCGTTATAAGAGTAATGTACAATTTCTTAGTGTGTATGGTAGGTGGTAGTGTGCTTTTCACAGGCTGTCTTTCCTATGGTCAGTAATTCAAAATTAGGAACCACAGCAGCTGTCCTTAGTAAATTTATCATAAATTCAAAACACAAATATATCATTTGTTCTTCTTCCAAACCGATAACTTTTTCATTCTGTGATTGATCAGAAGAGTCTCTGATATTCTGACGAAATCATAAGTCTAGCTCTCCTAATAAGTATTAACATCCTTCCGATAATTACACAAGTTAAAGTTAATTTAAAAGTAAGTCAAGTCCCAAGCATGCCGTCGTTTATCTCTAGATAATTTCAAAAATATAACTGGATTTTTTGCTTCCAGGTTTCAACAGTTTCTTATCTTGTACGTTTGCAGTTATTGTTTTGTTAAAATGTAATTACATTTTGAAGTCTGCCAACAAGGAAAACACAACAGTTTCTTTGAAGAAGACAGGAAATAAAAGAGGTATACAAATTCAGAAATTTCTGTGCATTTCACCGCTACAGGGTTTACTTTTTTTTAAGTTATTTGTACATTAACGAGTGAGAACATGATATAAAGAGATATATATATAAAACCTTCGTGACATAGATCGATATCCCCAAACAATACTAATCGTTATGAGCACTCTCGCATTGATTCAACGTTATCTGAGTAACTGAGATGTATCTGTAGCACATGTTTGTTATTTATTTGTTATGAATTTCGCGCAAAGCTACACTAGGGTTATCTGCGCTAGCCGTCCCTAATTTAGCAGTGTAAGACTAGAGGGAAGGCAGCTAGTCATCACCACCCACCACCAACTCTTGGGCTACTCTTTTTTACCAACGAATAGTAGGATTGACCGTCACTTTATAATGCCCCCACGGTTGAAAGGGGAGCATGTTTTGTGTGACAGGGATTCGAACCCGCGACCCACAGATTGCGATTCGACCGCCATAACCACCTGAGCATATAGTACATAGAACTGACAATAGTATCCAAGATTAATAGATGTTTTAATTTCATCTTTGCAATTATTTTTAAACCTATCGAGCAAAAGTCAAGAGTTTTTCAGAATTATGAGTTCTTTACATAATTCTTTTTCACTGAGAAATATTTTCTTTTACTAATATGAATTATTCATTTAATAATAAAATCCTCTTACGACCGCATGGTTGTGTTTATAATTCAGTTGTTGTCAACTTGATTCGCTCCGTTATAGTTGTTGTATACGAAAAACATTTTAAGCTTTTAAGATTGTGAAATTATTAGTAGTTTGGGAACGTTTGCTTCACTCTTCAACGACAGAAATGCGTTTGTATCAAATATCATCAAATACAGTATGATGAAGAAGAATATCTGACATTCAGTTCGAAACACAAGTTCAGAAGAACAATCATGGCCGTGAAGAACGTGTGGCTGAGAGACATCTACTCAGAAAGTTTCAGGTTTATCAATATTCAAATAATTTTAATATTAAATGAACAATAGATTCATGATTATCAATAATTAACTAATTTCAACACTAAGTAGTCAAGATTCGTGGTTGTTAATATCGGCAGCATTATTTAAAAATGAATAACCACGATATTTCTTGTTTAGTTCATATTTTCATTCAGGTTCGTGTTTCAGGCTGTTTTTCTGTATTATATATTATTCTAATAGATCTTTATTATAAACTAAAAATAAAACACAAGTAGTAAAAGCAGAAGTTTAGTTGAGATCTTAAAGTAGTAAAAACACAAGTTTAGTTGATATATTAAAGTAGTAAAAGCACAAGTTTAGTTGAGATCTTAAAGTAGTAAAAGCACAAGTTTAGTTGAGATCTTAAAGGAGTAAAAACACAAGTTTAGTTGAGATCTTAAAGTAGTAATAGCACAAGTTTAGTTGAGATCTTAAAGTAGTAATAGCACAAGTTTAGTTGAGATCTTAAAGGAGTAAAAACACAAGTTTAGTTGATATATTAAAGTAGTAAAAGCTGCAAAATCGAAAATTAATACGTAAAGTAATAAAGGTATATCTCCGAAGTGTATTGAAAACAAAATGATTATATAATTACTACTGGTTTGAAGTCACAAAATGGTTTTCGATTAGAACAAACTACATAAATATTTGATGAAAGGCGTAGAACGGAAAACGTTCGCTTACTTGGTAAGGAGGTTTTGTTTGTTTGTAATTAAGCACAAAACTACACAATGGGATATCTGTACTCTGCCCACCACGAGTATCGAAACCCGGTTGTTAACGTTGTAAGTCCGCAGACATACCGCTGTGCCACGAGAAGGCGATCATTAAAGAAAATTGTTATATACCAATTAAAACTACTGGGGGTAGTGGGGGTAAGAAGGTTCGGGTAATTTGGTAAAAACTCTTTAATACTAATCATTACGGTCCCTTGGTGGGTTAGCGCTAAGTTTATCGATTTGCAGTTCTAAAATTTGGGACTCGATTCCCTTCGGTGTACAGAGCACAGACAATAAAATTTTCTGATTTGCGCTGAAACAACAATTACTCATTAATAGACTGTTCTTAATAGTTTTACTTGGTTATGAAATGTATGTTTTTGTGAGATGAAATATTTGTCGTTTGATTCATGTTTTATTTCATGTTTAACCTCTTACATAAATAATCAGATCCAGTTAGCTAGAATTTTAATCATACAGTATTTACAACGTGTATATCTATCTCATGTATACTTGACGTAAGCTAACACCTACTTCTCCGAGGTTTGAACAATGCAATATTTACAATGTGTTTATCTATTTGCTGTGTATTTATGGACCGGCATGACCAGGTGGTTAGGGAGCTCGACTCGTAATCTGTGTGTCGCGGGTTCGAATCCCTGTTCCACCAAACATGCTCGCCCTTTCAACCATTGGGGCGTTATAATGTGACGGTCAGTCCCACTATTCGTTGGTAAAAGAGTAGCCCAAGAAGTGGCAGTGGGTGGTGATGACTAGCTGCCTTTCCTCTAGTCTTTCACCGCTAAATTAGGGACGGCTAGCGCAGATAGCCCTCGTATTTGATAAATTTGCATCTACTCGGCTAGGATTTGAACAACGCAATATTTACCATATGTTTACTTAATTGTTATGAATTTGTTAAAATTGCATCCAATAGGATAGGATTTGAACAACGCAATACTTACCATATGTTTATTTAATTGTTATGAATTTGTTAAAATTGCATCCAATAGGATAGGATTTGAACAACGCAATACTTACCATATGTTTATCTAATTGTTATGAATTTGTTAAAATTGCATCCAGTATGATAGGATTTGAACAATGTAATATTTACAGTGTGTTTATCTATTTGCTGAGTATTTGTTAAAATTGCATCCACTAGGCTAGAATTTGAACAATACATTGTTTACAGTGTGATTATCTAAGCGATATGTATTTAATAAACTTGTATATACTCGGCCAAGATTTGAACAATACGTTATGTACGGTGTGATTATCTAAATGATGCATATTTGACTTTAGATAACACCATTTGTCTAGATTGGGAACAATATGAATTTACGATCTATTTACTTTAACTGAAGCAGCCTAAGCGAAGTATAAATCTCAATAATATAGCATCTGTATATCTAGGTAGTTTTACAGCACTGTTACTAAGACATTTACTGTTTCTAATATTTAACTTCAAAATCGTAAACTTTTCCGAGTAATAAATAACGTTACACATATCTACCTTATTGTTCGAAATGTAACCTAATTATTTTCATATTTCACATGGCTTGGTTCATGCTTTAGTGTTCCTTTTTACAATGCAATCATCTGTTTTAAATAAATCTGATTTAAACATTTTTTGGGACTAAGACTTAAAGTTCTACTTAATGGAAAGGTTAACATAACTAAAATATTAAACAACAGAAGGTAATGACGGACGTGTGTGTAACACATCCTGCTTAAAATGTTATATATTTAAACAAAGTTGATAATTTCATAAAACCCAAGACAGTTCTGAATTAACTGAAGATATAAGAAGATAAAGACCAAAATATAAAGCATAAATGTGTTAACGGTATTACAGAGGAGAAACTAAAACATGGGGAATGCTGCTAGGCCCACGACTAACGTTTATGTTCAATTATTATGGAGTGACACTACCCACCGTTTCATCAGACAGTTGTCCTCCATCCTATAACGTCCATATCTCCAGACTTTTGAAGCCATCTTTGCTGAGATGTTAGCATGGTGCTGGTTGGCTGATTCTGCTCCTACCGCAGCACTGCCTGGATTCCATGTATTTTCCCGCTTTTAAATCAAAGAATATGTCAAGGCTTATCTCCTTATATAAGGTGAGAAGTACTGGTTTATTTATGCTTATATGGTTACATATATTTCCTGTGTATTTCATAATGGTTTCTTTCTTAAGTGAACTTAACAAACCTGCTCTCTCAGCTTCTGGTCTGAAATATCCCTTATGTGATATACATCGTCCAATTTCAGCTGTTTCTTATTAAACTAGACTACAATGTTGCATGAAATATCGTTTCAAGCATATGAATACATAATTCTTGCAGACAACACTTTATGAGAGTCCCGAATATTCATGGAGGATTAAATTCAATGGAAGTAATGATAAATATTTTATAGTTAAGTATGTTAATCTTTAAGATAAGGAATTACAGCTGTGAATTATAAGGTCGGCTATGAGGTTCTGAGTAAGAATTTGGTATTTCTTATAAACAAAACCAAGAGGGCGTAAGTTGGCGGCACTAGCTTTGTATATCATTACAAATGTATCATTGAAATGAAATAATTAAGTTTCCTTTTAAAATTTATAAACAAAGTCAAGAGGGTGTAAGTTGGCGGCACTCGTTTTGTATATCATTGCAAATGTATCATTGAAATGGAATAGTGAAGTTTTCTGTAAGAATACTTATGTATAATATTATTTTATTCCACCAAGAATATAATATTAGTATTTACTGCTTGAGAAAGTGAGGTAAGCTTGATCACATTTTACATCAGTTGCCTTTAACAAATTTTAGCAATCGGGATGGAACGTTGATTTTTAGCTCCAAAGAAACAGTTAAAAATCGCTTTCAATGCTTTACTTCAATAAAAAACTTAACCTTTTCCAATAGTAATAAATGGACTCTGACCTTTAAAATATATGTTGGTATAGGTTAAAATACTACGAGCTAACTCTGACCTTTAAAAGATGAGTTGGTATAAATTAAAATACAACGAGTTATGTTTTGACAAAGAATACAACTTGAGAACATTTGAGATCCAGAAGTTTTACAAGTAAGATGTCTGTTCCATTATTATTTGATGTAGATTCAGTTATTGCTAAAGATCAGTTTCCAGCGCTTAAATATAAAAAAATAAACGTTTTTAAGTTGATGGGTTACAGTTTATAATTTCTATTAAGTTAAAACAAGGTAAAACAAAACAAAGAGTTGTAGATCTGAACATATTATTAGTATTTAAAATCATTCTTGAAATAATGTAAAAGTAAGTTATTTAGACAAGATAATGTATAAACCTTCAGCAATAATTAACAAAAGAGAAACAAACGATTAGTATTAAGTGATTTTATAGGTGATACTGCTAAACAATATATATGTAACATTTATGCATATCTTAATATTTTATAATAATAATAATTTATTTTCTTCTTTATTTAGATTATATATTATATTTTAGCAACATAAAAATTAGCTCTTTTAATTGATTAGGGGTAAATAGAATATATAAACCAGATTATAATCAAAGTTTAGTAAAGATGTTTGGGTTTTATTGTGCTAATAGACAGATATTCACTTAAAATGTTTTGTGATTTTATTTTACGCTGCGATTAAAGCAGAAAAAATTCAGAGGTAAAAATTCTTATTGATTTGTTGTTTTCAGTTTGAATCTAAAGAAGGTCAGCTAACTATGGAATTTTTGTTTGTTCGTAAATCAGCACAAAGCTATACATTGGGCTATCTGTTCTCTGTCTACCACGGGTATCAAAACCCGGTTTCCTTCCAGTATTGTAAGTCTGCAGAGATACCACTGAGCCACTGAAGGGCCTAACTACAAAGCACGTGTTATAAAACTTTCAGCCTTAAAGACATACAGAATTTCTTATTATGCTAAACACTTATTGGATGTTTCTTTTTCATTAAAAGTTTGTTAAATATTTCACGTTGTTGTTGCCAGTGTGGATTCTTTATCTATATAATTAAATGAGTTATCTTAATTTTAAAACAAACAACGTTATAAAAAAGGTATATCACTTTAAAAAAATTAAAGCAATAAATGCTTAGTGATTAATATTTGGAACATTTTTTACCAGTCTCAGTTTTTCTAAGCTGTTATAAATGAGTCACATAAATGTTCACCTTTATAATGAAATGTGCATTACTATCACTTTGTTCTAAACCTGTATAGTTTCAATGTGTTTAACCGGTAGTGGTGAGGAACAGGGGAAAACCTCTATGTATAGAATGCTATGTTGACTGATAGTGGTGAGAAACAGGAGAAAACCTCCATATATTGGGTGCTGTGTTGACTGGTAGTTGTGAGGAACAGGGAAAAGCCTCCATATATAGGATGCTGTATTGACTAACAGTGCTGTGAGATATTGAAAACCTTCCATATATAGGATCCTATCTTTACTGGTAGTGCTATGAGGTAGTGAAAACACCTTCTAAATATAGGATACTATGTTTACTAGTAAGTCTGTGAGATAGGGAAGTCCTCCAATGGGACCGCGCTCTACAGACTTGCGATGCTAAAATCCGAGGATTGATTCCTGTGGTGGACACAGCAGATAGCCCAATGTGGCTTTGCTCTGAAACAAACAAATAAACAAACGATAGGAAAAAGACTTCCATATATAAGATGATATATCGACTGGCAGTGTTGTGAGATATATGATGCTATGTTGACTAGTAGTGCTGTGAGATAGGGAAAACCATTCATATATAGGATGCTATATTAATTGGTAGTGCTGTGAGATAGGGGAAACCTTCCGCATATAGGATGCTATAGAAATATTCTACTTACAGAAGTACTACATTCTTCAGGTCATTTAGGCCAGAAAGCTTCTTCAATGATATTTGAATCTGAACTAGCGGGATCTGAGGTGATACAGCGAATCTGTGGAAGTATATGGAAAAACAGAGTGAAATAAAACAAAAATATTATATGTTTTTAATATAGCGTAAGACGAACGAATGTTTTTTTTTTTGAAAAAAGAAACATTTTGTGAAACTAAAGATTAAAGAATTGGTGAAGGTCATAATTGAATATGAAAAACAAAACACCAAGTCTCTTTCAACGTCGTTTGGATAAAGACACATTTGATATTTGGTAGTATAAATGTTTTTTTTTAACTTATTTGTTTCGATAGTTAAATTGACCACAAAACATATTATTTTACAAAATAGAAGCCACATGGAGTTGATAATGTAGAAACTTTAGCAAAATTTCTTGTTTTGGTTTTTCGGTTTTGAATAAAATATTTTGCTATTTTCCTTTGGATGAAAATTTTCCCGTTTGTTACACACATAAAAATATATAAATTTATAAAAATGTGTCTAAACACCCATGAAAATATATAAATGGATAAAAATGTGTCTAAATACACATAACAATATATAAATGGATAAAAATGTGTCTAAACACACATAAAAATATATAAATGGATAAAAATGTGTCTAAACACACATAAAAATATATAAATGGATAAAAATGTGTCTAAACACACATAAAAATATATAAATGGATAAAAAATGTATCTAAACATCAACAAGTTATTATGTTAGTCACACGTCAGCTTTGTGTGTTTTTACATAAGATTATAAAATAATAATAAATAAACATCGCGAAAAATTGAGTACATGTCTAATCCAATTTATTTGAATGTATAGTTGCCACATTAGATGCAATAATCACGATATCTCTGTAACGCTAAGGCTAAATATTATTAATATATATACTCTTTTCTTAATTTATTATTATTTTAAAAAACTGTCACTGAAAATTCGAAGTCCCAATGAAATTGTTTATACACATCCTCAGCAAAAGAATTTGGATTTGAGGATACAAGAAATTTCTTTATCATACATCATAACGGTTTTAAAAACTTCAAGTTTAATTAATAATATCTTCATTATGTTACATCCTTACTTTCAGTAAATTTCTGAAACTGGCTAACCAAAACGAAGAATTTTATACTGTTACATTATATAGCATAGACTGAAAACGTTAAATATTTCAGTGTTTTTCATTTTGTACAAATAGAAATGATAAATCTTAGTTAGTGTTTTCTGTGTGTACTAAAAACACATCACTCGTTAAACTCAAACATTTGTAATCATAATAAATAAACTTAGTGTTCCAAAAATTGTTTAATCTCGAAGTCTAAGTTCAAGGAAGATCCAGTTCAATCTACATTTTGACCAACGCGTGTTTTGGAGAATTCCATTACTCATCAATAACCCTGAACACAAGCTAACCAAAGAGAGATAAGCTGGACCTATATCCTAGTGAAAAGTATCAAACAATATGTTTTATGTTTAGTCATAACTACGAATAAAACATTAATACCTAAAACCTTTGACAGCTGTAACTAGAACTGAATTGTACTTCACCTAAATTCTTATCTATTCTGTTTCATTTTGTATGACTTTGACAATAGTTTATAAGCTGTGAGTGAATGGTAATTATAAAACTTCAGACTAGGTAAAGTCCTGTAGATGGAAATCGTGGCTGTTCTATACCTAATGTGCAGTTGTGGAACTTTGTAATTTGCACCTTCTAGAATTAACGTGTTAAATTATGCTAAGAATGGATAATCAGAGACAATAGACGAAGTTAAAATAAATTACTATTAGAACCGTTAGTTTATTTGATATACTCAACATTGTGAGTAAGATGTTTTTAATTAGATATGCTCCCAATCTTTATAATTACTCTTATCCATCATTTTCTTATCTTCTAAACCGCAGGTTAACAGCGTGATCGAGCGACTATCTAAATATTTGTTTCTGCGAACAAGAATTAAGTGTTAAGTTCTGATAAACCTAATGTTCTGAAAGCTTTTGCTCGTGACTAAATTCGTGCCTATTCCAAAATGGGAAGAAAATTTAAGCATACACTTCTCGAAGATTCTGGTAAATTTCACATATGACAATTAAAACTTTAAAAAAATTACTTGTGGACTTTAACAACTACTGGCTCTCCCTCTAAAATATCAGCACAGTTAGCACCTACGATAACTGATATATTTCCTTGTATCTTAATATATTAACTACACTGACAACACTTTTCCAGGTGTATGCGAATAAAGTAAGACGTATTTGAGCTCGTTATAAAGTTATAACAGAGAACGTACAAGTTTCTTTAGCTCAAGACTTCAGGAAATGTTTTTTTAGGATAAGACTTGTGCATGCGTTCTTTAACAATACGTTTTAAAGACCAAGCTTTTCTTAATACATATCCTTAATGCTTAAAACTAACAGGATCTTGTTTGCCGATATTAGAAACAATATTTACATTAGTACTTTCTATTGTTATATGTTTGTGTGAGTGCTTTAATCATCTTACACTGATAAGACCAGCTAGAAGCAAACCACGAACTTTAGACCAACCATTTGTTTATGTGTGTGAAGTAACAGTATCAATACACCAGATGTCTTGTTTGCTTCCTCGACAAAAATAAGTCAGTTGTCTCATCCCTCAGCAATGTGACTTTCATTTGACACATACCTGCTGGCTAGACAGCTTTTCTTTTGGTTGAAGTTTTCTAGATATTCAGAAACAAAAGTGACACCCTGACATTTATTTATCACGACCTTTATTCGTCGTGAATACACAGCTTGCAACGTCGTATCTTCAGTTTGTGTGTACAACAAATCTTCTACCAAGCTAGCGTCTGCCAAAAATCAGTAAATAAAACTCCTTTAAGTAAACTCTAATATGCTCTGATCTGTCAAAGATAGGAGCTTAATTCGTGATTTCTAACCCTCTTGCTTTCTATGTAGTTTTAAAGGTTGTTTTGTGTCTACTGTATTACTTGTTTCAATTTTGAGTTGGAGTCAAGTACATATTTACTACAGGCGATTGATTAAAATATTGATTCAGGTCTATATTTAATTAGTAACTAGTCTGAATCTTCAATGTTTACTACAGGTGATTGATTAATGCATTAAATCAGTTTTGTATATCTGACTTTTTCACACATGAATGTCTCAATGCTAAATGATTGTACGTTTTGTCGATATAGGGGCGCTATCTCAAAGACATTTATAGGCACTACCAACTTTTAATCTGTTTGCTGATTATATTTTGATTAATGCTTTATATCTTGGTTCCTACGTACAACTCATTGGTAAGTAAGAGGAAAAGATATAGTGGAGCTACATGTGTATTAAGGTATAGTGGAACTACATGTGTATTAAGGTATAGTGGAGCTACATGTATATTAAGATATAGTGGAACTACATGTGTACTAAGGTATAGTGGAACTACATGTATATTAAGATACAGTGGAACTACATGTGTATTAAGGTATAGTGGAACTACATGTGTATTAAGGTATAGTGGAGCTACATGTATATTAAGATATAGTGGAACTACATGTGTATTAAGGTATAGTGGAACTACATGTGTATTAAGATATAGTGAAACTACATGTATATTAAGATACAGTGGAACTACATGTGGAGTGAAATGTGTACTAAGATATAGTAAAACTATATGTATACTAAGATATAGTGGAACTACACGTATATTAAGATACAGTGGAGCTGCATATATATTAAGGTATAGTGGAGCTACGTGTGTATTAAGACACAGTGGAGCTACATGTGGAGTTAAATGTGTATTAAGATATAGTAAAACTATATGTATACTAAGATATAGCGGAACTACATATATATTAAGATACAGTGGAGCTGCATATATATTAAGGTATAGTGGAACTACATGGTTCCAGGCTTCTCAACCTTCCATAGCCGAGATATTAAATGGTTTATTAAGGCAGGTTCAACCATTCATATCATAGATCGGTCGGTAACCGAGATAGCAAATGTTTCAGCTAAGTTTGTTTTTAGATGAGTTAAATTGTCTGGACAAATGGTGTTGAGTTTTACATATAATTTATTTTATTTAAAACCAAATGGATTTTGGAGACTGTTATCTATGTTGTAGTATGTTCTGTTACATATTTCTCAAATTTTTGTGTTACATATTATTCGGAGTTTGCATAACATCTTTCAAAGTATAGCTTTCAATACTTCACGTTTCTATGAACACCAGTTCTTTATAATGAAATAGGCACTTACCTAGAAACCAGTGGTTCAGCCCATATTTCCGTTATCATCCGTTCTTTATAATGAAATAATAACTTACCTAGAAAC
The DNA here is from genome assembly GCF_000517525.1 of Limulus polyphemus. NCBI lineage: Eukaryota > Metazoa > Arthropoda > Merostomata > Xiphosura > Limulidae > Limulus > Limulus polyphemus. Next base: position 674,977 of record NW_013665793.1, on the reverse strand, counting down.
CAGTGGTTCAGTCCGTATTTCCGTTATCATCAGTTCTTTATAATGAAATAGTCACTTACCTAGAAACCAGTGGTTCCGCCCATATTTCCGTTATCATCCGTTCTTTATAATGTAATAATAACTTACCTAGAAACCAGTGGTTCAGTCCGTATTTCCGTTATCATCAGTTCTTTATAATGAAACAGTCACTAACCCAGAAACCAATGATTTAACTCACAACTTTATACTTAACTTCTGGTTACTTCACAGTTTTATGATACAATCCCTCCACGTTTGTATGACCTCCTATCTTAAAGTCATAACTTTGGTTAATGTATCTTCAAATCCAGAGTTCGATTCTCAACTGTTACAAAATCATCATGCTTAAGTGTTCATTTACCTGAAAAACCAGGGTTTAACTTCCTAACTCTGTAATTAACATAAGTGCACCTTGGTCGAAAATAACCCATTTATATATCCAGTGTTCAACACTATAACTCTATAGTTTCGTCTTTGCACGCTGATACGGTCACTGCTGTTAAAATCAGTCTTCCTTGCGACTCTCAAAAGCATCTTACTCCCGTACATAGGGTCTGTTTCGTCACGTAGAATGCTCTCCAGTTATAAACCAGATTATACTTATTATTGTTTGCTTAGTATAAGAGTTTAGGAATACCCTAAGTCTCCTAAGCTGGCCGAATATCTAGAGATATTATTGGGATCATGATCGTTAACGGCGAAGGTACCTAACTATTAAACAATATATTCTAATCATTATAAGTAAGACCAGTATATTTACTTCGGTATATTTATTGCTAGGTCCATATTTAGTTCTGTTCCATGTTAATATCTTGCTTTGACCAAAAGCTAACATTATTATGTAAAACACCAAATTTGTAGCGTTCATTACGTTATTTTTCGCATCAAAGAAAATTAGCATATTATACATTTTAATACTTAGCTAGAGAGTATTGTAAAACTAAGTGCACGGATTACGAACACCGCACCAGTCCAGCTGTAAGATAGACGACATGTGCTTTTCAATGCTATTAGCTGACTGTACGTTACTTCATTAATACATAATAGAGTTAAGCAACTTGACATAATTAAATGTACATCCTGCTCTTAGACTGGGAAATTAGAAATGTTTGTATGATAATTTTATCAAAAAAATGTTAATTTTGAACAATACTATATAATGAACTCCTTCATGCTGAAATGCTAATACGAGCTATTATTTGATACCACGAAAACCCAATGTATTATTATACACTTCATATGAATTCTACATGAGAGAAATGTTTACATCTGAAACAATGAGTGACTGTAAATTTCATTTTGTGTGTTCAAATAAACTGTAACATATACGTAACAAAATGATTTTATTTTGTTACTTGTTTGTGTTTTTAAAACGTTTATAACTCCGCAGCTTTTATTAAATCATAATTTTTTTTATGTTCGCATGTTTGTAAACTGCTGAAGAAAGATAAGGATGACAGAATATCATGGAACTGATCCAACACAGTGATACGTGATATCATGGAACTGATCTAACACGGTGATACGTGAGAAATACTACAGCACACTGGACTTCATGTGCCTATCCCCCCCACTCACAAAATACACAATTGTTTCTAACAGTACTAACAAAATGTTTTCTTTCTCTTAAAAATATATAAATTACACAAAATAGAACAAATAAAAAACGGGCACGTGTCTTGAGTTTTGTACTACGTGTAGAAAGGATATTTAAAGTTTACCAGTTTAAAGTTTCAAACAAGTCATAAAACACGACTATTTTTGTTTTATAATGAATATTAAATCTCGCACCAGGAGAGTTGCTAATCTATAAAGACGAAAAAGTTAATAATTTTGGAAATATGGTAATTACATAATTAGACGAAGTTATTCGTGTTCTGGATATAAGTTCTCCAGAATCTATTAAAGACGTAACGAGGAAATGGTTTCCAGCTACAGTGTAAGTCAGAACACATGAATGTACGTTTCTTAATAGATATTATATTCATGTTTTAAGTGAAAAAGTCAATGATAAGTTATTGTATCTGCACGAGTGGTTGTAATGCTGGTAGAGTAAGAGACGTGTTTTTATCAACATCGTTAAAGTTTCATACATAGTAGTGTGATTCATTTATCAAGACCACCATTTTGGTCACCAGTGGGACTGAAAGGAGAGAGGAAAACACTTGAAACGAGATTCTTACTCCACAAGATCTCGGTAATATTACACCTTTCTACTCGAGTAGCGACGTAGTTAGAATAATTCAAAATGGTTAGGTATTAAAAGTCCCTAATTATTAATCATGGTTTTTAAAGATCAAAAACTGATTTAGTACTTGATCTTGATATGGGCGTATTTGTGTGTATTTGTCTTTTCTTTAAATCAGCTGTATCCAGATCTAGATTTATTACGAATTGTTACGTGCTTTAATATATCTTATTTAAAGTAGCACGAATGTTACTCTAAATGAATACAAAGGTTTGTGTTTCATTAGAGAATATTTTGAAGTGTCACCGAGCACTCGTGTTTGTTAATATTGTTAAATATTTGTTATTTTCTAAAACTGAGGCAAAACTTTCTAGAAAATTATGAGAGCAAATAACTATGGCGGTCGTAAAAGTGTAAGCTGTGTGACACTGACTGAATATGTCTCATGAGGCGACAACGCTAACTGATATATTCTCTATTAATTCACGAGTAATAAATACTGTGTCAAACCATTTTAGTTGTGTTTTTCGTGCAGCGATTTCTGTCTTAGCGAGGGCATGAAAATTAATAACCTGACCGTTCTCTTCACTAAACTTGTATGAAATCTGACTGCGTGAAAGACCCCCCCCCCCAGATGGGGCTGTTCTTTTGTGTTAAATTTTATTTTCGTCCTCCATGAAAAAAACTAGATATAACGATGTTGAGTTTGCATCCAGTTAACTATTATCCAGAACCCAGGACTCCCGTTCACGATTCCGCTTTAACGCACTTTTGTACGGAATCATTTAATCAGGCACTGAATACTTGAACGCAATCCTGATTTTCCTCTTTATCGTCTGACTGATCCTCTAGAGGCTGGCATACGTTATAATTTTTCAACCAATAAGAAAACAGAACGAGTCGGTTTTATGGTGGTTGTAATCCTAGAACCGACAGGCTAACTCCGCCTTTGCAGTGTCATAAAACTTCTAGAGTCCCGCATGCCCTTTTAGCATCTGCAGAGCCATTCATATTCAACATAGCTAACGCTCTATCTGCCTAATTTTTGACTCACTTCTGAAGTCAAAGGTTAAACGCCCTACAAGAAGTACCTCATGTTCTTTGACCAGTAGCATCTTAATCTTCGAATGTATTAAAACTGATGTCTGAGGTAACTTAACTGACCCATACAAATAAACGACAAAATCTTTTTCTTCTTTAACAAAGTATACTTAGATACGTGTAGGATTATTCTCTCTTCAATTTTTTGAACTTATAATGAATATTACATTTTTCACAATATATTTGAAGCTGGTACTACATGATGCATGTGAAAATGGTTAAATATTAGCAGTAGAATTACTAAAATATCATTTCAGAAATATTTGCTTTTACACTCTTATAGTAATTAATTTTTAAATGAATATTTTACAAATTATCTAGAACAAGAACCCAAAAACCAAAAAGAATATCCACATTACGTGGCACGTGATAAGTATAATGAATATAGTCTGATTAATCAAAACATAGTAACCTGGTGATAAGCTACAGAAAACGGTAACCTGGTGAAAAACTACAAAATGTAATAACGTGGTGACAAGCTACAACACGTAGTAACCTGGTGGAAATCTACAAAATGTAGTAACATGGTGAAAATCTACAAAACGTAGTGATCTGGTGAAAAACTGCAAAACGTAATAACGTGGTGACAAGCTACAACACGTAGTTACCTGGTGGAAATCTACAAAATGTAGTAACCTGGTGAAAATCTACAAAACGTAGTGATCTGGTGAAAAACTGCAAAACGTAGTAACCTGATAACAAATTAGAAATGGTTCTATGTAAAGTTCCGCAGGGTGAACAGCAAATTTACATTGTAGTAAAATACACAAATATTTTTAAAGAATGTATATTGATAAACAAGTACTTTGAATTTTGATAAAAAACACCCTTTTTTATGTAAAATAAACAAACGTTTAATTTCATACAATAAACATTGCTATAAAGTAAACAGAAGTTAAGTAAACTATCTTAGTTGATATCAATGCCATACAAACGTGAAATGATGAAGTTATATTTTGGTTTTCATAGCTCAGTAAATGAGTATAGAGAACTGGGAAATAAAGTCCAAAACTCTAATATTTTGCTCTGTCCAGAAAGCCTCATATTCTACCATATGATTATTGTATTAAATGGTTTATTAGAGGTATCCAATGGGGGTCTTTCCAAGCTTGTTGTAGCTACTAATAAAGTATCGATAAAAAATAACGAACACTAAACCATCACATCTAATACCTGATGTGCAGTCAAAAGCATGGGCTTTCCCATTAAAAGTGAGCCGGGAATCTGAAGTAAAGATTAATATCAATGTCGATGCACGTGTAAAGGTAGGTTATAAATGCTGGGAATGGCTGATTCAGGTATATGTCTCCAGCGTGCTATATTTGCATAGTTTCTTGCCACTTCTAATGGTCGAACAACGAATACGAAGAATTACATTTTTATGGCCTAACTTTAAAGGCTATTCGCAGGGAATCCAGTACGGCTGGCCTGACATTAAGCGAGAGCTCGGTAGATGCTTGCCACGTATAATGGGGAAGTTTTGATAACGCCGTTCGTGTGTAGGTAAGAAAAATCCGGTGGATAGAAGCTTAAAGAGATAGCTAACACTAATGTTCCAGATATAGTTTGTATAGACTGCAGGAGCACGTGAAGAAAGTGAGCTGGTAAAGGTTAGTGTATACTTTACTAAACTGTGCAGGCTATAAGTAACTTACGTTTACTGTGTGTTAATTTGAAGAAGTTTACACCTTGTGTTCTGAAAAACAGAGTCTGTATTATTATGTTAAAGTGTCTGTACTGTACAGTTAGACTGTAGATCACAAAACATTACGTTGTCTTCAGCATTTGTTTCGTCTAAGGTTCTATGCATCAAATTATTTGTAACATTAAATCCTTCTCACAGTTTGTAGATCAAACAATCAGTCATATGTCTTTGTTTTCAGATTTGTTTTCGTCTTAGGTTCTATACATCAAATTATTTGTAACACTACTATTTAACATAGTTTGTACATCAAATCTTCAATAGCGTTACTATTTCCTCACAGTTTTTAAACCAAACATCCAGTGATATTATTTCTTCAAAATATGTAAACCAAAAAGTCACTGATGTTAGTGTTTCTGCAAAGAATGTAAACCCAAAAGTCACTGATGTTACTGTTTCTTCAAAGTATGTAAACCGAAAAGTCCCTGACGTTATTGTTTCCACAAAATATGTAAACCAAAAATTCAATGAGGCTACTGGTTAAACGTATTTAAACCACAAAAGTCACTGACGTTACTCGTTCCTCAAAGTTTGTAAACCAAAACGTCATTGACATTAATGGTTCCTCAAAGTTTGTAAACCAAGACGTCATTGACTTTACTGGTTCCTCAAAGTTTGTAAATTAAACCTTCAATGACTTTACTGGTTCCTCAAAGTTTGTACAACAAAACATGAATAACATTATTATTTTACTTATTTTGTATTTTGTACAGTGTACATAAAGTGGGGCAACTTTTCCTTACAATGTTTATAAATTCGTCAAAATATCAGTAGTATTACAGTCTCTTTCGACATAGCATATGGTGAAACGACCTTGAATCAAATCATAGTCTAATGAATGATTCTAAACATTACAGTTGGATAATTCGTTTCTATTTTTCTTCAAAAAAGTTGTAAATAGAACTATTTTCGCTCATAGGACGTTGAAACCTGGTTATTATAAATTAAAATACCAATCGAAACGTTAAATATTAATAACATTTTTGTGCAGTACTTTATGATTAAATATCATTTAAGAGATCTATTTCATCGGGTTATCTACCCTAAAACTAAAGAGGAATGTCTACTCAAAACGTCCTTTGATTATATTACCCTAAAACTAAAGATGAATGTCTACTCGAAACGTCCTTTGATTATATTACCCTAAAACTAAAGATGAATCTCTACTCGAAACGTCCTTTGATTGTATTATTGTTTAACGTTATTTTTCTAAGCCTTTTTTGTTTCCAAAGCAGTTTGTTTCTCACGTTATTCTCTAGTTAGTCCGCAGAAGAAAGTACAGAAGTGGCAGCTAGATAGATATATGATAGTGATTGCAGTACGGAAAATGTGAAGTGCCAATACATTGTTGTTGGGAAATCTAAATGCACTGATATACAGGTGTTGCAATGTTGTTATAGCCTACTCTGTGTGTGTGTGATATGTACATAACATACAATCTTACAATAACACTTTTATGTTCTACAAGACTATAATTTTGCTGCCACATCACATGTGGTAGCAAACAAGCCACTGCGGGAATATATTCATATATCATAATCTTATGCTTTCGAAACGCTGCCAAAAAATTGTTGCTTATCATTAGAGCATGCTGTGATTGTTTTACAGTAACGTCTTACTCTGTTAGTATCTTGTATTAGAAAATAACGTATTTTAGTTAAATGTTCTGAACTGAACACATACCAACGATTAAACATTTTCATTCAATCGGGTTAAAGTAAGCTACTGTATCGTACGCGTATATAACACTAACAGCAGAAATAAAAGTTACTGAATTATTTCAACTGATTTACAGGGAAGCAATAAACACAAGTTGCCTGAACATTATTCATAGATCAACTGATTAAACTCAAAGTAGTTGAGACTTCTATGTAAACATATCAGTAATATACAGATAAAAGTAACGTTTTGCATGAAATCCGCTGAGAGATCGTGGATTAATCCTAGATTAATAGGGATTTTCTTCATGACAAAACGAAACGGAGAACTCCAACTGCGTGAAATCACTCTCATAAAAAGAGAAAAGTCATCTCAACGTCATTAAATATTCAGTGAAATACAAATACACTTTTCTCGTGGATAGATACACCCGATTCAATATGGCTGGTCCTTTCCAGCAACATGTATAAAACACATATAAAAATACAAATACACATTTCTCGTGGGTAGATACACCCGATTCAACATGGCTGGTCCTTTCCAGCAACATGTATAAAACACATATAAAAATACAAATACACATTTCTCGTGGATAGATACACCCGATTCAATATGGCTGGACCTTTCCAGCAACATGTATAAAACACGTATAAAAATACAAATACACATTTCTCGTGGATAGATACACCCGATTCAATATGGCTGGTCCTTTCCAGCAACATGTATAAAACACATATAAAAATACAAATACACATTTCTCGTGGATAGATACACCCGATTCAATATGGCTGGTCCTTTCTAGCAACATGTATAAAACACATATAAAAATACAAATACACATTTCTCGTGGATAGATACACGCGATTCAATATGGCTGCTCCTTTCCAGCAACATGTATAAAACACATATAAAAATGAGATAGTATCGTACCTGAAGCCTCCAGTAGAGGTAAACAAATCTAGCTTTGGATACGTGAATTTTTTGTTTTGTTTTTCTAAAATAGAAACAATAGTGTAAGACTCCAAGCGATCTAAGTTTCTTGCACACTATTTATATCTTACATGGTAACAAGCAGCTTACTCTTTCGGGAAATTTCTTATAAACACATTAATATTATCCGAACTATTTACATTTTTATGCAGAATTTTGTATCGAAACCGAAACAAGCAACGTACGCTGTCAGGACGTTCTTACAAAACATTTACATCTGTCAGGACTTTTCTTATAAACATAGCAACCTACCCTAAACTATTTTGGTTTTCCTGCAGAGCACTTATATCTTATACAGAAAAACCAACGTACGCTATCAGGACGTTTCTTATAAACACAACAACCTACACTAAACTATTTGGTTTCCTGCAGAGCACTTATATCTTATAC